>NC_143579.1:232405859-232564311 GCF_048544385.1 Mastigoproctus giganteus
TTTTTTTTTGGCAGTGCGTTACTAAACTCGGCGAAGATAAGTAGGTTATTTGGTCCACTTTCTTGTTCGCAACCCTTTTGCATTGCGAAATGCTTGTAGTAGTTCACCACTCACATTCCCCGGGATTTTCTGGTGATACTTCACCTCGGACATGTTTATAACGTCAACCACACATAATCCACGAATCCCTATCCGTTTTCAGCTGCGCATTGCATCTAAGAATAGTCCATTTGCTGTTGAGGTGAAAACATTACTTACCACCTTCTGCAATCGCTGTCTTTATACTCGTCGGAAAAATTCCGTCAAGGAGATAGCGGGAAATGAACCTCGATTTCTTCTCCTCGGAGAATGAACCCTTACTGCATGTCGCGTCGTGAAGTAGCGGAAAATATGGGGATAAAATTTCTTGGCTCTTTTTGAAACTTAAAAATAAATTGGGCAAGAGTGGCATTCTGACCTGGGAAACGAGTATCAAGCACTCTGTTACAGGTGCAGTAAATCTTTACTTTTTTTTAAACTCCCCATGACAGGACAGGTCAAAATGGTTTTTAGCTTTGCGAACTAAAAGTTGGGTTCATAGTAGGGTTGAACATTAACTTGGGATTTTCACAATTATGCTATACAATCTTTATGCACTACAGATTTTTTACCTTTAGTCTCTAATATATATGTATTTATTTCATCCCCTCGTATGAGTCTTTTAATTAAATACATTTACCTGGAATAACATGAGAGCAAAAACAAGTCAAAGGTGTTTGATCAGTGGGTCAATTATGCTGCCCCTAGTCTATCAGCGACATAACTACAGCACTTTGAATGAGAGCAATTCGTCGTAACCGGTGATGCTTTTGTGGCTAAAATAATTCGAAAATGGTTAATTAGTTATTTTCCTTCATTTATTTATTTGTTTTCACTACGTAGCACTAGTTTTTCATCCCTGAAAACAGGCAAATCAGCTATTTTCGAGTATTCACCATTTACTCGTAATCACAACCAGTTTACCCGAATGGGATTATCCGAAACGTGCCATTCCCGGTTGTGGATGGGAAGGAGACAAAAATAGGTAATGTTCTTTATTGACGAAAGACCCTTCATGTTGAGAAGAGGCTGAGCCATATGAAATTAGTGATGTCGTAATTACAGATGATTGTTTATTATAAAAACTTTTGAGCATAAGGGCAAATAAGGCTCCCAAAGTTGATGGCATGTACCCTGTAGTTTTGAGGGAGAGCGCGAGGGAGTGTATTGAACCATTGAAGTTAATTATGAAGGCATCTTTGAACTCTGGGTAGATTCCTTTGGATTGGGGAAGTGCCAATGTATTACCAATACGTAAAAGCACTAAGAGTGAAGTTTGTACTATAGACTGGTTAGTCTGATTTTAGTGGTAGTGGACAAATCTTAGAGACAATGATTAAGAGTACAGACCAAGGACATTTAGATAGATATGACATTCTGAAGGATACACAGCATGGGTTTTGTTAAGGGCAAATCGTGCTTAACTAAACTAGTAGGCTATTTTGACACAGTTACTCATGAGCTGGATTTAGGAAACAATTTCGACATAGTTTGTTTAGATTTTAGCAAGGCATTTGACTCGGTCTCATATGAGAGGTTACTGTATAAGCTTGAACAGGTTGGGATTACTGGTAAGATTCTAAGATGGATTGCTGTGTGACTGCAGGACAGAAGGTAAAGAGTTGTGATTAATGCATATTCTTCAAATTGGTGTAACGGGCATCTTAGAAGGGATAGAAGGTGTGATATCAAAATTTGCAGATGACCTAAAGATTGGCAGAGTCGTTAATGGGCTGTGCCAAGCAGCGCTCCTTCAGGATGACTTTGAACAGTCTTCAAAGATGGTCAGAGAAGTGGCAGCTATGTTTTAATGCTGCTAAATGCAAGGGGAATAGCAACCCACAAATAAATTATATACACTTGGTGGGGTTGAATCGAAAACAGTGGAGGAGGAAAGGGATCTAGGAGTTACAATACGGGCAGATATGAAGTTTTCTGAATAGTGTAAACAAACAGCCAGGAAAGCCCATGGTGTCCTATCGATGATTTATCGAATTATCCTGTAGAGATATGAGGTCATAATCCCACTGTATAAAGCAATTGTAGGACCACATTTGGAACACTGTGCTCAAGTATGGACATCTCATCTGAAAAATGACTGAGCTTGAAAGAGGGTCCCCAAAAGACGGGCAATTTGAATGGTGAGATCGGCAGAAGGACGACCGTAAGAGGAATGGTTCCGATTATGTGGACTCTACAGAGCTGGACAACCAGGCACCTCAGAAGTGACCTGATTGAGGTTTATAAGGCCTTGAGAGGGCCTTATAAACTGAATGAATGAATGAATTCATTCAGTTTAGAGAGAATGAATTCATTCATTCAGAGAGAATTCATTCAGTTTATAAGAATAAACTGAATGAATTCTCACTGTTATAACGAATTCCAGAACTAGGGGTCATAATTTCAAATTAAAGGGATTGAGGCTTAGATTAGATTGTAGGAAGTTCCTTTTATCCAGCGAGTTGATGATTGCTGGAACAAGTTGCTCTCGCATATAGTTGAGGCTCACAGTTTGAAGAAATTCAGAGGTCAACTAGATAGTTACCCGTGTGGGGAGGGAAGCTTATAATCTGTATTTTCTGATCCAATTTTTTTTTCCCCCAGTGCAACGAAAGCTTGTGACTTCCTTGCACTCTATGGCGAATACTATTATTATATTTCGTGTAGTTAATTAATAGTTAAGCTGGTTGGCTATTGTAGCGATCTTCCGAACGGTTGATGTTTTCTTATCCGACTTGGCTTTAAATGGCATTTATTGCGCATGTCCTTAGTTTTTGCATACCATCAAGTAGTTTGCCCAAAAATGAAAGAAAAGTAAACGTATGGTAATATGTACTATATCTGATTTATTAACAATATTTAACTTCTGTACAGAATAAAATATTAATCTTTGCTACACGTCAAAAGAGAGTGAGCTTTAAAATGTGTGCATCCCACTTTTCCTTAATTTTCATTTACCTTTTCATCTAGTTCTTTGTATTTCCGTTCACTACGAGGCGAAACGGCATCAGGTTTGGCTTCCACTTCTTTTGAAACCAATATCTTGCTTAACTCGTTCACCTATAAATGTCACTTTTCACATTTGTGTGACAATTTTGGAAAAAAAATTGCACATGCTTGAAGGTATCTGTCACTTTGAGGATCCAGTGCTTTAACAAATTGTTTGACCATTCCAGCTTTGATATGGAGTGATGGAACGCAAGATTTTATCCTTTGGAACCATGGGATTGTTTGAACATAATTTCTGTGGGAGGGGGGGATTCGAACCACTACTACAAAAAAACAACATTCCTGTTGGTTCTGGGAAGAGTTGCCAGAAATGACCAGGAGTACAGACATCCCTCAGCCGTGGCTGCGACCCTGGATGAAATCGTAATCCATAATAATTGAAAATTAAAAAAATAATAAATAAATAAAATATTATCACACTGGAGAGCTCTTTATAAACGAAGGGTCCCTTAAAGATTCTGAATGTCGCGGACTCCGAAGTTTTTTTTTTTTTTTAATGCAGTGTCCGGTAGTCTTCACTCGTAATATATTCTGTTCTGTTGAAGCACCAGTTGATCGGTACTCTTATGTCGCGTGGAATAATTAATGCTTGATGAGGAATATAAGCAGCGCAGCGTCTGCTAATTTTCAGAAGCACGCAACCAACTGTAACTCAAAATTGCAGCCTGTTTTCTCTTCGATCGCAATTTGACAACGCGTACTAGATGGTTAGAATCGTGACCGTACTCTTTAAATTTTAAATCCTGATCAATTCTTGTAGTAGTGTGTTTTGACGAGCTCATAATCTTCTTAGAGTTGAACTCTGAGAACTAAATCTTTCCTTGCAAGTGTAAATACTCTTGCACTGAACTCTTCCACTCCCCTTAAACAATTTTGAATTTTTAAATTTAAATATCCTCCCTCCCCACTTCCCATCTGACAAACTCACTGGCACGAATAATGTCCTTACAGCTGTTATCCTGGATAACAAAGTGCGTCAGCGTTGAGTAAATATCCTCTGGACAAACAACTTTTGTTTTGTTTAATACTTGGAACTGGCTTTGATTTCTCGCTGGGTTCTCGTTCGTGGGTATCGGAACCGGTCCGCGCCAATTTTTATATCTTTGAATAGCCAATCATCAAAGGCATACATCCACCACCGCTTTGACATCGGGACTTAACTTTCTGGTTTTCGTTTCATAATCATTTCTTCGAAACACTAAGGTCTTAGTGCAAGTCATAAAGAATTTTTTTCCAGACATAATCCGCTTTTCTCCGGATCTCTTTGGTTTATAAATAAACACGCGTTCTTTTCTGCTTGTGCATCTCAGGAAGATCACACCCACTCATATCGGATTGAAAAAGCTCCTTTTCAATTTTGCATCATTATTGGAGAATAAACGCGTGCTTCACCTTTGCACCCTGTTTTTTTTATGCCAGTTGTTAGGCACTCACTGGCTTTCATGTCAGGAGCGGTAAAGAACGACCTGTCCTGTACTGCTGCTTGCCCTCATTGACACCAAATTAGGTCACCTCTCATTTGCATCCGGATATGGGACAATAATTAGCCACATAACGAAAAGGCTCACTACGATATGTTCCATCTGAATTCTATGGCTTTGTTGTGTTATATTACAATAAAATAATATTTTCATGAAATTGGCCTAGGCGGAGTTCACTCCTGAAAAACCAAAATTGGCAATTTGCCTAAGTGTTTTTCTGTAAAATTCTATATGTGATTGATGAATGGATATAAATATGCTTGCATTCATTTTTCCTTCCTTCCTTATTGATTTTCTCCCCCTTTCTGTCGTTTAGCTTCTTACGTTACTGTATATTGACTCACTTAAGAAGAGCCAACTTAGAAGGGGGAGGGGGGGGGCAATGCCTGAATACATTTGCCATTAAAATTAAGAAAATATACTTAATTCCCAAGTCACGGCATTTACATGTAAACTATATTCCGGGGGGGGGGGGATTTTAATGAACGCAGTGTTATTTTTCAGGCATGTTTGATTTCTTTTTTTCTTAAGTTGATTTTTTCCTGTGATTAATGGATGTGAAAAGGAAATATAATTATCTCCTTATTAATTAATTACTAATATCATAACTTTATAGAACGTGTAATAAATCTATATTTGTACGTTCTCTAAACTTAACTATTCAATTTAATTACAGCCGTATAATATTTATTACTCTTCTCCCCTATACTTTTAAGTCTTTTCAATCTGTATATATGTATCTCTTCACAAACTTACAACAACAATACACGTAAAGCGTTCACGGACTGTCTAAAAGTAACAGTACTGCATTAAAACTACATTTAATTGACGAATTTCTATTGGTCCTATTTTGATAAATATTTTTTAAAAGGCTCATATATAAAATTTCCTGAAAATCTGTCCTCTGGATGTCCCTCTGTAACATGCGAACGGACGGACGGACATGTTGAAGACAACAGGCGCATACGAGGTGTAGCAATAACGTTTCCGGACTGTTGCTATGATGTTCTCGATGACCCAAGAAGTCTCAGTCCGTCACCCTCTCGAAATAAGGACAGAGTTGCAAAAGTTCCGGAAATTGTGGCAAGAGATTGTCGGTTGACCATCAGAATGATGGTTGATGAGTTGGATATGAATAAGAAGGTGATTCGTCAAATTCTGCATGAAGATTTAGGGAAAGGAAGGTTTGTGCAAATTTGTCTCGCACAGCCTCACGGATGAGCAGAAGCAATGAAGAGTTCATCGTGCGAAGATTTTATCCAGTCTTGTGAAGACAACCCTAATTTCCTCGACTGTACTGTTACTGGAGATTAGTTGGTGCTTCAGTACGACCCAGAGACGAAGCATCAGAGCATACGGTGGACTTCAGAATCATTGCCAAGACCAAAAAGTCCAGGATCAAGACGATGCTGATCATGTTTTTCAACAAACAGGGCGTGATTCACAAGCAATTTGTACCTGAATTGGGGTGGAGTCGGTGCTGCCCTTCAGGTACAGGTGCTTCAAAGACTGTTAAAGCGCATTTCCAGGTCGAGGCTTTAATTTCGAGAGAAAGACAGCTGGTCCTTGTTGCACGACAATGCCCCTGTCCATTCCGCTCTTGTTGCGAAGATATTTTTGACGAAACATGGCATTGTACAGATTAAACATTTGCCTTACCTCCCCAATCTATCTCGCCAGCAGATTTCTTCCTGTTTCTCAAGGTGAACACTGCACTCAAAGGAAAGAGATTTCAGACTTTGAGGACATAAAGAAAATTGTAACTGTAGAATTGAACATCATCTCTTTGGCCCCCTTCGTGCATCAGTCAGGTGGTGATTATTTTGAATGCAAACCATTTTTAAGCTCTTGCACTTTGTGTTCTCTTTATTGCACTAACCGGGAGCTTTATTGCCACATCTCGTATATATGTGCGAACGCACTTGAAAAGAGAGCGAAAAGCAACGACTTTTATCCAGGAACCAAGAAAATTTTCATTTCTGAGCATCTGCAGCGTTGTCCTCTCCAACCAGCGCACGGCAATAAATTATATCCAATGCTTCAGCTTCACTGTAGGGTATATGCGTAGCTTATGTGTTGTGTATGAAAAAAATAAATAGTACTTTCCTAATTTCTGTGGAATTATAGTTAGCACGGTCGCGTTAATTCTACCCCGAAATTTGAGTTTTTCATCCAGAACCCATCACAGAATACATGCAATTCTGCCTTTACAGTGAAAATAACCTAATATGGAGTATACTGTAGTATTCTGGTTAGCAGTTATTTCTTGTGATCACTGGAAGAAACTGTTGAATTATCTCTTTTGGGGATTACCCTGACTTCTAATCTCTCTTGGCACAAGCACATTACAAATATCGCTTCCTCTGCATCTAAAAAACTTTGTTTTCTCTTTCGCTCTCGGCGTTACTTTTCTTCCAAACAGCTGCTCACTCTGTATAAATCGCAAATCCGCCCTGCCATGGAATATTGTTCCCACATCTGGGGTGGTGCCCCCAAAACCTCTCTCAGGCTTCTCGATTCCATTCAGAAGAGGCCAGTTAGGTTAATTAAAGATGAATCTTTAACAGTCTTTCCACTCGCTGTCTCATAGACGTACTGTTTCTGCTGCATGCCTCTTCTACAGATACTTCCATGGGCACTGTTCTTCTGAATTGGCTTCTATAATTCCCGCTCTCTCTTTCAAAACAGTCCAAACACGTGCCGCCACCAGCCAACATCCATTTACTGTCCAACTTCAAACTCACAGAACCAACTTTTCATCTTCCTCGTTTATTCATTGAACTGCCGTTTTCTGGAACAACCTTCCTTCATACGTATTTCCTGGAAATTACAGTCTACAGAAGTTCAAGTCCAATGTCAACAAATATCTTCTTTCGTCTTCTCAACCTCCAACCCAAGCACGGTACTAAGTACTATAGGTTCTAATACCTCTCGTGTTTGGGGTTTACATAAAAAAAAAAAAAAAAAAAAAAAAAAAAGATAGTGGTTTTTTATTCCAAAATTTGAAGAAACATTCTAGACTATTGGACGAATAGTTGGGATCAAAGATTACATCTATGGCTGCCTTGGAGGCAGCCATAGATGTAACATTGAGAATAATTTTATCTTTTTTATGTATAAACGCAGTAACTTCACCATTCATCTCTCTCTCTCTCTCTCTCTCTCTCTCTCTCTCTCTCTCTCTTCCCCCCCCCCGGTCTGTAAATCTCCTGGATAACAAAAATCGACGCGTCTGAAATGTATTTCAGGCTCGTTCGATTATTTGTTTGTTTTTCTATGATTATTAGAAGGAAAAAGTAAATAGTTTTCTTACCAATTACAATAATTACAAAGATTATTACTTATTAATTAATTACTTTATAGAAGATAATAAAAGTTAAATAATAATAATTAGTTTACTTTTTCTAAACAGCCATTCAGTTTAATTACAACTGCATAATATTTATTACTCTTCTGCCCTATACTTCTTAAGCGCGTTAGCATATGTGCGTAATGTGCTTATTGTCTTCACCTTGTCCGTCCGCGTGTAATAACTCGACTCCTAATAAATGGATTTTACACTTGTCTCTTTAAAAAAAAAAAAAAAAAAAAATTGCACGCCATTCCAAATTTCATTAAAGTTCTTCCACTGGGAGTTGAGTTGTTGCATGCGGACGGACAGGGTGAAGATAATAGGTGCTTGTAAAGTGAAATAAAGCGTGTTATTTTGTTTCGTGTGCCTTACATTTTTTTTATTTAATAAATAAAGAATGAGACTTTAATTATGTGATTTTTGTTAAAATGTTTGTCGTGTTATCTTTGGGAGATCCTTGTTTAACGAAGTCTTTTACAGTCTTCCTCCAGTACGTAGCATTTACAACTGTCGTTGCAGTCTACCTGAAGAAGTGCTATTCTTTTTTTGTCACTTTTCTCTATACTTAACTATCTCTTCAGATGCGTGCACGGACTGTCCAACAATAGCAGTTAGCAGCTAACAATACTATATTAAAACTACATTTAATCTGTGAACTTTTTTTTTTCCCCATGAAAATTGTATGGAAGTTGAAAAAAAAAAAAAAAAAAAAAAAAAGGAGAAAGAAAATAATAATTGCCTGATTTCTGTTTGTTATAATTTAATGTAATTTGGGATGATTCGACAAATATTTCTAAATGAACTAAATATAAAATTTCATGAAAAATCCTTCCACTGGAAGTCGAGTTGTTACATGCGGACAGACGGACGTGGTGAAGACAATATATATATATATATATATACATATATATATATATATATATATATATATATATATATATATATATATATATATATATATATATATATTTTTTTTTTTTTTTTTTTTTTGTCTTTTCTTAAGTTAAGAAAAAAGTAATGCGTAATCAAAAAAAACTATGGAAAGTAGCTTGAAGTGTGAATGTATTGGAAGGGAGATTGTGATGATCTTTTGTGTTTAATTGTTTTCTTAACAAATAGATATCAAAAGGTCACTGTTATTAGTGGTGTAAACACTCGAATCCTGTGTGTTTCCCTCTGCAAATTGGACCCTTTTCAATCCAGGTTGTGGATATCAAATCCTATCCGAGTAGCAGTTGGCTTTACTGAAGTGGATAATGTCAATCAGGCTTTTGTTTTGCTTTTGTTCTCTCCCTGGAGGTCTAAAATAAACTGACACCACACAGCAGGGCCGCGTTGTTCGTCAAGGATAATTACGCTAATTAGGTCAGAGCCGAGAATATCCTTAGTAGGTTTCCTGCTTGCAGCGAATGCCGAATGATGTTTACATATCTCAGCAGTACGCTCTCGCTAAATATTTAAGGGTGAGCCAACCACGTGTGTGTGTGTGGCACGTGATTGACGTCACAAGTCAATTCCCTGCAAGTTTCCATGTTGAAGCCACCTTCTTATTACAGGCTATAGTTGCAACCTGAAATTTGTTGCTGATCTTAATTTTATTCGCCGTAATTTGTAGTAGAACCCTGTTCGGTTCGTTATCATCGCTCACCCCTTTTGTTCACCTGTGGAATCTTCTAACCCGAAGCTTTGCGAGTTCATATCGCGATGTTCTCACCCACTCGAACGCTGCTCACGCTCACCGACGCGATACGGTTGTTCGTAGTTGTTGTGACCACTTTGCCCTACCAAATGGAGGTGCCCATTAAATCAGCCGCCCCTCCTTGTTTGGGTGGGTACCGCAATCGCCCTCCCAGACTTACTGGCTTCACCTTGGAGAGCCGCTCAAGGACACTGAGAACCGCCTGAGGTCGGAGGTCAGGTAGAATCATCTGCAGATTGACTGCTGCCCCCAGGGGAGGCAGGTATCGGGAGGTAGGTCGGTGGTATGTGTAAAGCGGTCGTCCCTCGTCCCTGCCCCTGCAGCTTTGATAGCCGGAGCAAACTGCCCGCAGCTAAACTGTAATGGGGAGAGTGAGGGGCCCTCTGGCGGGAAAGAAGGCCGGATGGGACGTCTCTGTCTTCGTTGTTGCCCCGGATCACACGTCTGTCTGACTACGGGACGTCTGGGCAGGTCGGCGCTTTTCATCAAGTTCATGTACCCGAGTTTCCTTACAGCGAAGTTTTTTGCACGTGTCTTTTCTTCTCTCGTTTCTTTCCCCCTGCCCTCTCCTTCCCTTAGGACTTCTGCCGTGCCGTGATGTAGAAAAGTGGGGCTGGGTTTCTCGGGCTAATTACGGGAACCAATCACTAGTGTGTTGAGCGAGGGGAAGTTGCTTCTCGTAGTTTCTCCCTATGGGAAGGTGTATTCGGGCACGTGTTGCATGCATTTATTTCTCTGAACGTTCTCTGCTTCAATTCCTGGACTAAAAACACGAAGCACCATTACTGGTGAAGTGCATATAGCTGGTGCAGCATGTCTTTCCATTTGGACAGACACCTTCGTCTGGGAGGAATACGAATTTTTGTCGTTTCATTTTAATGGGATGTCTTTTGCTCTTCAAGAACACCCACAGCTTCTGTTCCTATTGCCGTTATTTTTAATTTGATTGTCCTCATTGGGGATCCAGTTTTTCAAGGATACGTTATTTCTTTGTCGATCGTTTATAAGTGTCATGTGTCAACTGTGGGAGGCATTTCATCGATCCAAAATAGTAAGAGAGTTCCTCGAAGTCACTAGGTTGAGTGAAATAATAGGCTATTAAAATGAAAATATTAATTTCTTTCTCTACCCTTTCTGCTTAGGCCATTTTATTTCTGCTTAGGACGGGTTACATTTTATTTGTAGGAAAGATTAATATAATATTTTGATCTGGTAATCCCAAAATTCGGCGAAGAGTCCACACGAATATCCTTCTCATTTGATATGCCTTGATTGCTTTTATAAAGCATATATTCTGTTATTCGGCTTAACAAGAAGGTTTGGATATCGCACTTTTTACTATCCTTTTTAGGATAAAAACTCAACAACAGTTCTTCTTAACTAATAGTTCTTTGCTAATGATATTACCATTTGTGATGAATTATATTTGAAGATGTGCTCAGTTCTTTCACCATTAAACCTTCCTAAGTCGTTTTGCAACATGCACAGCTGCCACAACCCAGATCATTAGGAAATATTTACAGAACTAGTTCGTTGTCGGCTACACCTTGAGTTAACAACGGGGATCTGTCCACCTCCCTCTGCCGCCCCTTTTATTTTTTCGTAAAAAGCCTTTACGGCCTTCAAGAAAAACGATTCAGTTTTTATCGTGCTTCGACCTTATAAGATTTCCTGGTCAACCATATGTGTAATTTGTACCTCTGATAGCACCTGGACTGGAACTGTGGAATTCCAAGGTTATCATTCGAACCACCTAGTTTATTTTCTTGCAAAGTGTGCGCGCTGAACTAACTTTAAAATCATTTTAATCTCTTGGTCTCTGGTGTATTAATATGATAATATCAATGCATGTGGTCCTTGGTGGACCGTTTCCGTTTTCAAAAACAGTTAAGTTTTCGTCCATATAATTCTTAATATTCTTAAAGAAAACAGATCTTAAGAATACATACAAGGTGTTTTATGAGATATGGAACGATTTTTCTTATAACTGAAAAGATAATTTATTAAAAAGGTAATATATTCAAGATTTGAAATACCTTCTACTTTAAGTTTCTGAATGTTACCGCTTGTGGCAGTGGCGTCGAGTTCTAGAAAGATAAGTGCGTGCTGCGGTTTCACGAGTCAGTTGGTTGGTTGTCGTAGGTTTCTAGACGCATCAGCGACTTAGGCCATATTGCGTCGTATATAATGTCTGTAAATTGCGTGTGTTCTGTAGTCGAGGAGTTGCTCTTTGCTGGACGAAAAATCCGAGTTTCCGGGAATAAAAACCATGCTGCCCTCGCCTCAGACCAACTAACTCAGCCACGTTGTGAAAGAGGCCCTTAAAAATCCCCCGCGTCATTGACTGGATTTGAATTCTGGTCTTTATCACCCTGTGTGGGGAGAACGGCGATTCTACCAACTGTGCTACCGCGAGCGCTTCACGAGTCTGAATCTGTGATAATAGTGCAAAGGACTCTTTTGACTTCAAAAAAGATCCTCCTGCAGGTAACAATTTCACGTGTTATGAATTATTATATGATATTGGCCGTATTTGAATGAAACCAGTATACTGTCTGTGACAGACAGTATACCGGTTTCATTCAGTTGCCGTTCGTTTGGAGAGGCCTGGGTTCGATTCCCCTCTATGATTGAAGAATTTCTAAAGTCCTTTTCAATCGAGACTGTAGCTAGTCGATCTGAGGCGGAGGAAGTAGCGTTTTCTCCGTGGATTATTTCAAAATTTTCAGCCTGTACGACATGAAAATCGGCTCGTGAACACACACGTGTTCATATATAATACACTATGGTGCAATATGGCCTATGTTGCCGATGATCCCAAAATCCAACAACGACAGTTGCATTTGAATGGATTAGTCCCTGGAAGCAACCAGCTGCTAAACCTCAGGTGGATGAGCTTGGAGTGCTTTATAAGTCAGTCTAGGCAGATCCATTAACAAGAATTGCTGACAACTAAACGTGTACAGAATATTAAGCGAGTGAGATTCAAATTGTAAAAAAGCTTATTTGAAACGTTGACTCCTGAAAAGAAACCTGCAATCCTCCCCCCCCCCCCCAGAGGTCCTTTGCAGACTTTGAAACTGGTGAATTTTTATATCTAAAAAAAATCTTCAGCGATGAAGCAGCCTCTTAAAAACAAACGTTGGCCTTTTGCCTTCTTAGGGAAAATGCGAAGTTTTATCTAGACATGCTGGAAGGCTACTTCGTGCGTATATTGCAAGAGAGACCTAAAGAAATGTTAAGGACTTCAAGTCCTGTTGAAACAGGGCTTGTGGTGCTTAACATTTTTCAAAATACGGTAAATGAGTTTCTAGATGATCAATTAACAGAAAAATGGATTGAGAAGCAAACTGTTACTTGGTCATCCTGTTCAACCGACCTTCCGTTTCGGCGGCTTTTCTCTCTGAGGATTAAAGTTTTCGTGGTTCCACTTCCCATCATTTATCATAAGTAAAGTAAGAGCTATTAGTTGCTTCAGTGTTACACATTTGACTGAAATTGAGTACAGATATCAATAATATCTGCCGTGTTACTCATAGTGTCCTCGTTTGACTTCTCTAAGCACTATAAAAACCAAATAAAAACCGTTCGTATAACTTAGTGAACCAACTAACTTTTCCTGACAGGTTTAAAGCATAGAAAATTTATCAGTAAAATAACTTGCGTCCACTAAACATCCTGTTTGCTCATGCAAAGTCTAAATATGATTTCAGAATACAACTTTGCAAGTGGTGAAGGAATCTGATTAGGTTTCTTTTTTTTTTTTGTAATGCACCGTGTACATTAATTTTGTAAGATTCGCAGCTTTGGGTGGCTGTTACCTGAGGTTGATTACAAGATAGTTACAAATTGAGATGTACACGTCTTTAAACGTGTCGAGGATGGTAATTTCAAGGGTTAGGCAACAACATCAGGAAGCAGCTCAACAAAGATGAAAAATAAATATTTATGAAAAGTTATATTTGATTATGGAGCTTGTCACTCATATCCGTATAAAAAAAAAAATTAATTTTCTGTTTATACTCCGGGACGACCAAACGGTCAGAGGAGTTCACAAGATAGACAGAATACAAGAGACAGCACCATATTCAGCAGTCACGGGCTTGAACACCGGTCACTCAAGGCACGTGTACTTATGCACCCGCGCGCCTGACCACTAGGCTACGGCGGCCTGTTTATTTTGTCTGTAGAAGTGTGTGTTCACAGGCCGAGTTACATGGTGTTGCTGGCTGAAAAACCGGGGGAATTCTATTCCTTCTCTTGAGATACGTTAACCGCAGCCTCGATTGAAGAAAGTGTTACAAATTTCTCCACCCTTCGACGGGAGTTGACCACAAACCTCTCCAAACGAGTGGCATTGTATAGTGCAAGTATGCTGCCTGGAGGATATCAGGAGACAAAAAAATGCGGCTCAGAAGAAGCGAGTTCAAGGTCGGCCAAGAGTTAAAGCATCCAAAGAGGAAACTATCTAGTCCCAATGCAAGACCCCATAGGGATATCCAGGCAGCTCATTCGGGCCCTCAAGAGCCACAGAAACGACAGTCTCTACGCAAATTGTTTCCAGAATCTTCCAGGAAAGGAAAGGAAAGGGGTACTATACAAGGGTGGCCCCGTGTTTGTCCTTCTTTACCCTTCTCTTCCCCACTTACTTCAGACAAGACTCCAGAAGCAAGACCAGTGGGCCAACGATCCGTTTGAAATCTATTCTCAACATATTCTTATCCAAAAAGAACGTGAAACACTTTTAAATCCCCATTGAGGTAAATCGAGGAACGGGACCACTATCGTTCTTGCCTTGATTGCTCAAAATATATGGGAACGAGATCTCTGGACTTTGTGAAGCGTTAAGTCAAAAAACAAACAAACCTGTTAGCCCCTAAATTTTGTAAATTTGTAACTTTTATTTGAACCCGATACTTCGAATTAAGGTTATTGGGAGAGTGGTCTTCTCTGCGCAGCCGTCATCAGCATCAGCTTGTAGCAGTGTTCATTCTTAGAGAATATAGACTACACGTTGCAGATTATGAGAAATTGATTTCTCACAAAAGCCCTGACGAATACAGACTGGGAAATTATTGAAGCTGTTATTCGCAGATTTCATATATTCGCAGATTTCATACCTTAATGTTCACAGGTAATAAAATAGACCATATTAAAGTAGTTGTTTGGTTGTTGGTTAATGCTAAAACTACTACCTCTTTATTTTGACGATAACTCAATTGAGTTTATAGAAGTTTTTTTTTTTTTTTTTTTTGTTATCTTTTTTATAGCTATTAAATAAGTACATGAGGAAGAGCTATCTTCCTCAGTGGATGAAACAACAGCATTTTAAAACTCATTGCATGGCTCATGTTAACCAGTATGAAAATTCCATTAGTGTTTTGTCATGTTTATATTCTTTGTTGGTCTCTCCCCATCACTTCTGTCAAAAGAGAGGAGGGAGAAGAAACTAAGACGCTGTGGCTAATACAGCATTCACTCCCCCCTCCCTTTTTTTTTTTTCATAAATCTGCCTCTTCGTTTTGACACATCATTAATTTTCAGCTGTAGACGCGTGGCGAGTGTGGTGTATTACAACACTCCGTCAAACTACCTATTTGGTGTTTATTAAGACTTGTTTGAACGCCTTGAGGTGTGGAATATTACCCCTTACAGATAAAGCAGCTGTACAGGGGGCTGTTTATGTACTCACTAACACGCAATTCGGACACCGGCAGAGTTTCAATTCAAAAGACAGGTGAAAGTGTAGAGACTCAGATGGTAAGCGTAACTCGCCTGGGTTCATCAAATACGTCGTGACATTGGTAGACAAGGATGCGACGTATTTTCTTTCCTGGTTGTGTCCTATAGTGCCAGCTTGGGTCATTAAAGTCCTTCAAAACTCGGATTTATCATGTTCACTTATTAAACTTGTTATTTTAAATTCCATGGTGACACCGTACACCCCCCCCTTTTCTTTTCATTTCTTTTTCTTTCTTTTTTTTTTTTTTTTTTTTTTTTTTGCAGTCTCGTCATACTAAATTTCTTTCCGTGGTTTCAAGATGCGCTTCTAATTAAAACGCCACTCCGAAGACTGGAGAGGTTGTAAGATTTTTATATTTTGCCATTCTGCAGAGACTTGTACGTCGGCTCGTTATGAGAGATCAGAATAAGACGTATATGTAAAATACTTGCAGCATAAAAAAAAAATTCACATATTTGAATTTAAAATATGTGGATTTTTTTTTTTGGACCTAGACGTCTGTTTCCTTCAAAGGTGAGAAATAAACTGTGAACACGATCAGTGTAAGTTGGAGTTGAACGTAGACACGAGAAATTAGAATTGTGCACGCATGAGTGTTTATTGATGGTGACTTATGGCCATCAATTATTCTGTACAGATATTCATATTCATACTACAGAAGTTTTCCCCATCCACTAATTTGATAAACCGAGGAGAAAATGAAAAATACAAAATAAGATCTCTTGATTGATAACCAGAACTGAAACAAAGTTTGATGTAAATTTTGTTTCAAATTAAAAACACCTTTAAAGAAGATACTGTGTATCGTTTGAAGTGGCCGTTTATACATCGAAGGTAATCCTCGCGCTGGCCAACCTTCCACTTCAAAAAACAGTGATTCAGTTGCTCGTGTTCATAATCTTATCTGGAGTTGTTGACATTAAACTATTGGCGAAATTGCTAGTGAAACTGATTTTTTATCAATTTCACTAGCGCTGATTTAGACACAGAGTGCTGAAGACACAGTGCCGAGTTCTAGAATGTCAGGAACTTTCTTAACCTGCTGCTGGTCACTATTTCTACCATCTGCCAGATATAAAAGTCCAGGCCTCTCAATGGAACAGTCTTCTCCAAGGCAAAAAAAAAAAAAAAAAAAAAAGAGAGAATCTCGATCAAAGGTTTAAGTCATGTTCATCATATATTTTGGCTCAGGGGACATTGTTCATTACTAATTTGTCCCGCATGGTTAGACAGTGAACCTGGAATATTAGAAAACAATACAACAGTTGAGCGATGATGTGCTTTAGGGAATTGGCACTTGCATTCAGGAATTTCTTTCGAACTGCTATGGCCCTCCATTTGCCATTCACATCGGCTTTAGCTCCGTGTGTTCCCTCCTCCCCCTCTCTCTCCAATCACCCGTTAAAAGATCAGAAATTTGTAACGATAGAGGAGGTTATTTAGAACCTGATTAGAAAAATATTAGCAATTCCAAAAGAATCTATCAGGGATATTTGTAGAAGCGTTGGAACGGTGTGTACAATCTCAGGGAGACTACTTCGAAGGTGATCCAAACAAATAGCCAGTATGCTGCATCATTTCCAAAATATATTAGTTGAACACGGGTAACGTACGGTTTGGGGCAACAGAACCGTCTCGCAAGCTTCATGACATAACAGGGTTACCCACGTCCTCGCTTTCCTTCAATGACTACTTTTCTCATGAAGCTTACGGGAATATTCTTGTTGGTCCAAACCTTACTTTCTGTTTGTTCACAGTCCCATCCAAATGAAAAACTTACCTGGAAACTGTAACATTTTCAAATCCAGTTCTTTGAACAGAACGCCGAAATAATTCAAATTCACTGATGTTCTTTTTGTGGTAAAATAATGTTTTTCAAGAAGCTGCGCATCCATAACGTATGTAACAATGAATGAACGAGTTTTTGTTTTTTTTTTTTTTTTTGTGCACCACTGTGTATATAGAGAGAAGATCATATTTATTCTCTCATTTGGGTCTTACGGGCCTATATCTCTTCCATTATTGCTTTCTGTAACTCTCGCCAATGTAAGTAGCCTCTGTTTTGCCTCTGTTGGAACTGTTAGTCAACAGTTGCTATCTCTTTCGTGACACATCTGTGATAGCTGACATTTGTGGTATCTAGATAAATATGGTGTACATACTTGTACTCTTACACAATTGCTATCTTTAAAATTGTAGCTCATGTAAACATTTTGACGTCTTTCATCTTTGCTAGACGAACTTTTAAAATCTTTGACCCGTTGTTGACCTTTCAGAATGGAACACCCGTCTATGCTTTTACCGTGTTTTTAAAGCCGCCTCTTTGAGTTTTGGTGTTATCCGATAGATGTCGCTCCTAAACTCTGCAGCGAGTAATAGAGATGTGATCCAAACCTTGAAACAAAAGAACTGGAAAAAATTGCCCAAACCGGTCAAGCAATCGCTCGTTGTCCTTGTGAATATTTATGAGAGCGAAAAGATAATCGTGAGGGTAGATGCATACAGAAGTATTTGGAGGGGACGGGGAGAATTTGGAGGTGTGAAACAGTAATTTTGAATTATAAAATGTACCATCTTTAGACCTCATAGTTGGAAATAAATTCTTACAGAAATGGAAATTTTTATTTACATTTAATTGTAAACAGTTTTACTCAATCGGAGGCTATAGTTGCAAAGTATTTTGCAAAATTTACAAAAATCGCAACTTATGAAAAAAAATTAAGTTATTTGTATTTTTAGACTATTTTTAATGAACAAACTAGCCACAGATTTCAAATTTATTATAAATATTTAAATTGGAAAATTTATGGTATGAAATTAAATTTGTAGTTTTGTGTGGTAGTATGCTTGTTTAAAGGCAAGCATTACATACAGTTTTTTAAATATAATTTTTACTGTCGTATTATCCCGAATATAAGCATAACTTTAACAAAAAAAAAATTCATTATTTTGTGGTAAAAAATGCTTCACTTGCATTTAATCTGTAATTTTGCCATTACCATTAATCAACTCTGTAGAAATCCGTTAATTAACAATTATAAAATTCCTTCAAACTTTAGCGTTCTTTGAGCTCAGACTAGTTATCCTGTCTCTGAAGTGGGCACAGAGTACCTTCCCCCATATTTTGCTGGATTTTTTTTCGCTATTCAACTAAATATTCTCACCAACCCATGAACATCGACCCGATCTCTGTAGAGAATACATTACATCAGACTACATAGGGAATCATATCAGGTTATCTTAAAGTAACGAGTTGAGACATTATCTTTTGTGTGTACACAGTTGTCTTTGCATTAGAAACACCCCCTTGTATAGGAATTAACTGATCTGGGACGCTGGTGAAGGCTCAAAGTTAGGAACGGCTGATGTAGATTGTAGAGTGTCTGCTGGGAAGAATGGGGCGGCATCGAGATCTTCCGACTTCGAACGTGGGATGATTGTGGGGACGTGAAGGTGCTAGTATCTCGACAGTAGCCAACATTAAGCGCTCCTATTCTGTGCACTGGACATTAGCTCGTATAGGATGTGGCAGTAGATGGCCTTCAAGGGTACACACATGCTCACTGCGAGAGACAAAAAAATTGCGTCTTGCATGGCCACTTCAGCGCCAACGTTAGACTACCAACGTGTGGAAATCTGTCGTGTGATGTAACGAATCCCGTTTCCAAATCTATCATGCTTGTGGGCCTATCCGCATTTGGGGAAATGTGAGGAAAACAGCCATGGCATCCGGATGCACTGGTGTTCGGAAGGCTTGAGGCCATTCATCTGTTCAACAAGGTCATCTGTTCTCTTTGGCCTTTAGTCTGTCAGAGTTAATTAACCTGTCTATTTCTCTGATACATAGGGGAATGAAAGAGGGGAAGTAAGCTGTGCCCCATGAACCCCTTGCCTCTATCCTTTAGAATATCTCCAGTGATATACGTGCCTTCCTTTTGTGGCCTTAGCTTTAGGCGAGGTACAAAGTTGCGTGTTTATTTATGGAGATGTAGTTTTAAGCTTATTTCCGTGGAGAAAAACAGGACAAACTTCGTGTATAATTGTTCACATAATAATACGTGGGGTCCCGCAGCTAAATGCTGGAGGAACAACAGACCAACACCGAAACTTACACTATCACTACCTCTGCAGAGTTTGTACTGCGACACAAAGTATACAAACGCGGAGTTTGTGGGGGGGGGGGGTACCCGGGTGCTGCTTGACAAGCTACACTATACTATGTTCACATAGTATGGTGTTCGATTGTCATGACCGCAGCGCCTCTGCTTGCTGTTATCAAGTGGTGTTAAGATGATATCACCGTAACCATAGCCAAAGGTCAGTTGGAATAGTGCATGGTTGATGTATTAAAAAAAAACTCTTGTCTGGAAAATCAGACGACTCTAGTTTTAAATCGAGTAATGAGTAAGTAGCGAGCTACGGATGTTATGCTCTCTTGGTTTCCTTCATTTCGATACCGGGGGCCCTAGCAATTAAATTATGGCGATTCGCATGGTAGCATGTACAATAGTAATGCGTTGTTCAAGGCCTTTTAGATTCGATAGTAGCCTCACACAAACCATGAATTCTCGATCACTCGCCACCCAAAGTTCAGATTGATCATATGATCTCAATATTGGTTCTAATCGAGGGTGTTTTGTTCGACTGACTTCGAAGATCCCGAAGCCTATTACTCGGCAACCTGTAGCCCAGTGATTTTCCAGAGGCGCTGTAGTCGCTATGGTGAAAGTATTGGCTATGTTTTTTTTTTTTTTTTTTTTTTGGTCACCAGCCGGCAAAGCAATAAAATTGCTCTCTTCACCGCTGTCGAGATGTGTGGACCTCAACTTATCTGGATTTTCAGAATAAGAACCATGATAAAGTACGTATTTGATTGGTGGGGGGGGGGGAATCTTCATGAGTAATGGAAATGAACGGGAAAGCATAAATGCATTGCTGTTCTCTATTTAGTCGGGGCTGTAAATTTTGTGGGGAAGATAAGAATGACCCTTCCCGCTTTCGTGCTGTGTAGCGTTATTGGGACCACGAAGCAAAGGCGTGTCGCTACACCAATTTCTGTCAGGCTCGGCACCAGCTACTCCAAGATGATTAGCAGACTCTGGACGTTCTCATCTATCAACAAAACAACCAGTTTCTTCTCCCGGTCTGCTTTTTTGCGTCTCTCTCTCTCTCTCTCTCTCTCTCTCTCTCTCTCTCTCTCTCTCTCTCTCTCTGCGTGTGTGCCCTTGGAGTGTCCCCTGCTCGGTGTCAGCCTCTGTGACATTGTTTGCGTGCCTGCTTGGGTAACCGCTGTGCGGTCGTGAGGCACGGATCGATCCCATGCGCGTCTCCCGAGCCGAATCCGTCCACGCCTACTTGTGGGCTAACGCTGTGCGCCTCGGCGTGAACCGGTAACAGGTGGATGTCAGACTGCGAGCATCGCACGCGGAGCTTTTTATCAGTAACGGTGAATGTGATGCGATCCGGGAGATGCAGCATCACAATGTCGTTCGCGTCACACCTGATTAGAGAGAGACGTTCAGAAGTGGCCGTCGTTCGATCCTTTTCCACTTGACTACGGACTTCCGGCTCGCCGTTTGCCTTCTTACTCCTTTTCGTAGAAAGGTGGTTTGGCCTTAATTTCACATCTAGCAGTTGTTGATGTGTGAGCCTTCCTTTGTTTAGCGATGGCAGAAAGAAGGTCAAAGCGAAATTCTTCACATTTTCTGTAAATACAGTATTATACAATAAACTTTGAGTTATCTATTCCAGTTTTCATTTTTTTCTTTATTTTTTTTTTCCATTTTTTTGCCATATTCTTTTTATTTCTTTATTTGCTTATTTTTTTTCCCATTTCATTTTCATCCATTTCATCTTTTATATCTTTATTTTCGTAATTTTTTGTCCATTTTATTTTTTATTATTTTTTGTCTATTTTTATTTTATTTCTTTATTTTCTTTTTGTTCGCGATACTGAACGCATTTATTAAAATGAAATGAATTCTGTTTTTACTCCGGCACGGCCACATAAGTCAGATGAGTTTATTTATAATTTGATAAAAATGCAGTCATCATGTGGGCTTGAACGGTCATCTCAAACGCGTGTGCTAATGTATTCCCGCGGTTGACCACCCAACTACGTCAGGCTGCTGTAAGCAAAGGTCAGACGAGAGAAATTATTTCATCTGCAAAAGTTTCGCTCAGAAAGAATTCAGAACATCAGATACAATGCTTGGTTTCCACATCATAAATTATACAACATCACAAAAATTGCAAAATTTCAGAAACAGTTACCTTGGATGGTCTTAAAAAAAGAAATAAAACTTTTCATGTTTGAATCTTGCACCTGATTTACTAAACGAAAACAGTTCAACCTGCTTATTATATGTTCCCCAGCTTAGGAGATTTGAGGGAATAGATGAATGGAAACGACAAACCTCAAATTAGATGTTATCCCGCTGTCCAGATTGGCGCAACTCAGTAAAAGATGGAATGTTTAATAGGTCACAAAGGTTAATAAATAAAATTTTACATAACACCTTTGAGCACTCTCCTTTGTCTGTTACTTTCCTTGGAAGGAGTCCTGGAAGACTTAGTGTGTAGGGGTAGCCATTGTGTTAACATTCCCTACAATCAACAAGTATTCACTTTCAGGATATCTTCAGTTGACGTCACAGCATCTCCAAGTACGTTGCTTTCTTAACGTCCCTGTTTTCAAAGGATGAGTCATACTTCAAAATTCCATTTGCACCTTAGAGGACCTCGCCAACGGTTTATAATTGTTCACTTTGCCAAACTTCTTCAAACGAGATGAAGACTTTTCTCCAAAAGATGTTCCAATCTTCGTCCCTAGCAATGATAATTCTCGGTATGGTGGGATCTATAGCTGCTGTTTCAGTGAGGCTTCTGCTGGTGGGTATTTACCCTCGTGAATGGCACGGTAGTTACTATCGCTGTACCTTCCACGTACTGATATTCTGACGGGTTTCTAACCCAGGCATGAGTTCGAATCTTGTCAAGGCGGGAGTAATTTTTTTAGAGGCTTCTTTCACACCGATCAAGAATGTTACATGATCCCTTCCCTTTGAAAACTTGGATTTTTCATCCAGGAAAACAGATATGGAATACACGTGGCTTGCAAATAAAATACAATGACCCTTCGTAGCTGTGTTTTGTTTGGCGTAAAAACAAAACAAACAAGGCTCGATCTGTTTCTTTTAGTGTCTACCATCGTGTGTGTTCGCTTTGAAGTTATGTGCGATGATGGTGTTGCACGAACCGATGGGGTTGTGTATACTCTGCGTGCTAGTCGTCACCAAGGTGATCGGCACGCAATGTGTCATGTACAGAACGTTGACAGATGGCTTGTACACTAGTTATCTTCTGCTGAATTGCCATGTGCGAAAACCCTTGTGTGCCACAAATATTCGTGATTGACTCATCGCTTTTGTCATATAACCATTGAAGCAGCGATTCTATAGTGACGTACCATAACAAACTGAAAACAGAAGGGAACTAAGCTTGTTATTCTGTGAGCCGACCATAGAAGATGCGAGTTAACAGACTTCTAGCGCAGAATGATAATAGGGTGCCAAATAAGCAATCGGTCAATATGTGACGTTTAAACGGCACTGATTATCTCTAGGTCAGCGATTGTTGATGTGATCTGCAAATCGAACCGGACTGTTGCTGAAAACGTCACAAAACGATCCGGAGGCTGACTGAACTTGAAGTTTGGCTGAGGGAGCGTGGTCTGGGACTGTTTTTCATGGTTTGGCCTAGGATCATTGCTTGTTTTGGACAAAACAATGAACGCTGAGATCCATCTAGACGTTCAAGATAATAATGCGTTAGCTACGTTGTTGTAACACATCAGGGAAGTACCATACCTGTATCAGCACAACAGTCCATATCATACTGCTCGCTTTGTGACTGACTGATTTGAGGACATGAGCGTCGAAAAGTTGGATGATCAGCCTAGAACCCTGACCTGAGTTCTATAGAGAATCTGGAATGAGTTGGATCGTTGTGCTTGTGTATGAGGAGAGACTGCCCAAAAAAACAGAACTGAATGGCGGAAAATATTGGAGAACATTTATAGAAAATTGGTGGAGAGTGTTCCGCGAACACTAGAAGCGGTCATAAAAGCTAAAGGTTTTCAGCATACCTTATTAGTTTTCCTGTAAATAAAGGTCATTTGTAGATATGCAAGTATCCAGATATTAATGGACGGACGATGTATATAACATATGATCCCCTAATGCACCCTTGACCAGAGATTCCGGACATTCTCCACCACTGAGATTAAAAGTGACTGGTCTCTACTTGCTGTTTCATCCTGATGATTAATTCTAATGGTTTGATGAACTCCTAAGCCATCTTAAATAAGAAAATCAGTGATATAAAGAGCATACTTTGAAAACCATTGCTCTCCATGGTTCTAAATGTTGGATATGTATATAATCTTGTTCCATAATAAAATATTATAATTAAATCTCAAAAGCATGGGGAGAATTATTTATTCTCTTTGTATTTGTGTGTGATTTAAATTTCTTTATCCCCTCCCATTTTAGCTGTTTTGGCTAGAGATCCTCGTACTCAGATTTCACCTGAGTATGCGAAACTTAGATTTGGTCTAGGTTCTTGGAATGATGGGATCAATATCACAAATGCTGACAGCTATGAAGTGGAAAAACTTAATATTTCTAGTATATGTTATCCAATTTCAGCTCTCACCAAGGCTGTCATTTTTAAAATTTTCCCTCAGATAGCGTTGTCGAATAGTCACACTCATTCTGAAAGCTCAGCTGAAGTCGAGAATTCCACGCGGTGATGGATCATCTTAGAATCTCTGAAAGAAGTTGTGAGAAATTCTGCTCCTTTTATTCTTCTGAGTATGAGGAAACGTGTGGTTTTACTCTAGCCGTGTCAGTCTTGTTACTTCTGCAAAATTTGTAGTGTCCTGTTGCACCATTGCCATGATTCGGTCAGCGTGTTTTTTGTGCTTACCGAACGGGCTTCCACTACCCCCCCCCCCAATCAAATACCTTGCGACATGCATTTTAGGGCAAAATCCCAAAAATTATGTTTTACTCTTGGACCCACTTCAAAATAACAGACAGCTCAAGGTCATTTACAAGGTCTGGTCTCTTTTCCATAGTGTTATTACGAGTCGGAAGCCAAATGAGTGTTCGTTAGCCGCCCTTTATTTTTCTCTCTACTTGAGCAGTGTCCTGTTGATTTGGAAGAGCTAAGCATCATTGTTTCTTCTACCACCGTTTCAAAACAGAATTTAAGATATTCTAGGAGAGAGAGATGTCTAACTTTATAAAATTCAGTGTTTTCTTTACTCTCTTCATCACGATTGATCTTTTGTATGTGTCTGCCTGGCAACCCAAAGGTCACAGGTTCGAATCCCGCCTCGGGCCTGGATCAGAGTAGTGCAAAAACCTTGGAAGGTGCATTATGGCCACAGAAGCCGATGCGCCAATAACTAACTTTAAAAAAAAAAAAAAAAAAAAATCTTTTGCATTCATTGCGACCCTAAAGGTAATTGCGATAATAAACAAGCTAGTTAATATATGCAGTTACATTTCAGGTCTTAAATGCTAATAATTCATGATTTATAACAAAAAATAAAAAATAAAAAGCAAAAATTTTATGCGCGAATCGGAAGCAATTCGTTTTTGCGCATCCGTTACATTGACTAATCATTCTCTAACCACCACATAACATCAAACATAATATCTAGCCCTTCTGTATGTGATCGTTCAGATATATATGCTACTAAGTCTCATAACGTAATATGAACTTGTTTTTTTAAATCCACCGGTTACTTTCCCATATACACCTTTCACCCAAGAAGAGGGTGAAAGGTGTATATGGGAAAGATTGCCCTTCATATGAGGGGAAAAAATTAGAAAAGACAGGAGATTTGGACGAAGCAGCATGCACGATGATCCAAAAGAAGGAAGATTCATATTGGCCACAGACTGTGCCATTTTGGCTGA
Organism: Mastigoproctus giganteus; assembly: GCF_048544385.1. Taxonomy (NCBI): domain Eukaryota; kingdom Metazoa; phylum Arthropoda; class Arachnida; order Uropygi; family Thelyphonidae; genus Mastigoproctus; species Mastigoproctus giganteus. The sequence goes on from NC_143579.1 coordinate 232,431,211, forward strand.
AGTGGAAGAGACTCAGGAAGCTAGTCCTTGAAGACGGACGTGACTGCAAATTTTGTAGCAAATGAAGTGGATATTAGCCATGGGTCTGTTTGCACTATAATGAGTTCCTGCACGTTTAAGGTGCCATCCCGATGAGTTCCAAAATTGTTGGAGCTTTGTAGAGAGAGAGAATGTTGATGATTTTTGAGCGAGTTGTGACTACGGATGAAACCTGGGTACATCTCTACGACCTAGAAACGAAACAGATGAGCAAATAATGAACGAATACATCTTTTATGACTCTGAAGGTACAATCCGTACAGATGGCTTCCACAGAAAGGCAACAGCATCACTAGGAAGTACTACAGACACTTCCTGGGAAAGTTGAGAGGCTATCAAGTTGAAGAGACTCAGGAAGGATAAGTGAAATTTCCACCTCCTAGCTGACAATTCTCCTACTCAAAAGGCTGTTTTCACAGTGGACTTTGCAATCAAGTGTGGGTATGAAAATTTGCAGCATGCAGCTACCTTATTCTTCTTCCTTTTCCCTAGATGATAAATATGCAGCCCTAGAAGGTAGCTAAATATAGAAGGATGAAATTGTCGGTAGAGTTTGAAATTCCAAACTCAAATATTTCTAGGTGAGGGTAAATACTTATTGACGCCCCTCGTAGCCCCATTCACATTCCTCATATCCCTAGTTCCCTAGACTGCTCATTACTACCTAATGAGCAGACTAGGTTTGCTGGGTGTCAGGCGGAGAGAATGTTCCCCTACCGTAAGTTATTCCCGGTTTTTCGGTCCCACAACGTGCAGAGCTTTCATCTTATGCTCCCACAGACATAATTAACCACTGCAGGGGCGATATGTTGTGTTGTAGCCCACCTAATCTTTATACCCTTCACCTTACAAGCTCGGTTCGCGATTATTATTGTTGTTATTATTAGCATTCAACCAGATATCATTGAGAATTCAAAGTTCGTTCTGAAAAACATGGGTGGAGGCCATTAAGGGTGATGCCCTATTATTTTCCCAATAGCTCGCAAACTGCCACTTTCCAATATCTTGGAGGGCTGTATATGGCCCACTACGTTCTCTTCAGGTGTTGCACGTTGAGAATCTCTATCCGAGCAGAACATGACTCCATTCAGCATCCCAAGTGCATTCATCTCTACTCCACGAGAAACGAGCTTTGTGGAACTGGTTAGACTCTTAGACGATTGGTAGGTAAACCATCGCATGCGCATACTTACGATTGGTATTTGTCTTTTGGTTTACTGCTACAAATGCTCTCGCGAAGGCTGAGAATTTGCAGTTTAGCTTTTCTGGGTGGTAAACTGAATACAAGAAATTATTTTAGTACGAAGTTTAGCGCCCTCGTGGGTAGCACAGTTGGTAAAATCGCTGCCCTCCCACATCGGGTGGAAAAGATCTGAGTTCGAATCCCTTTAATCACGCGAGGAATTTTTATGGACCCTTTTAACAATGTGGCTGAGTTAGTCGGTCTCAGGCGATGGTACCATGCTTTTAATCCCGGAAACTCGGGGGAAAAGCATGTATTTCGATTCTGATATGGTTTTTCATCAGAATCGAAAATCGAACAGAAACCCACACGCAATTTATAGACAATGTGTACACGGAGCAATATGGCCTTAGTTATTGATGCTCCTAAAACCCTACTACAACAACGAAGTTTAGCAGAATTTATAGAAAAGATTACAAGTTTAACACATTATAACTAGAACTTAATAATAAAATAAGTATAATACCATTAACTTTGTCGGGTACATATTTGGTGACGTCAGTAACTATGATGATTAAGCTTGGTTTTGTATATTTTAACCGTACATAGTCCAGTTCTGTATTCAGAAATTATGGGTATATGACACGAACAGTTTAAGCAATCTATGAGACATTAAAATTCTCCACACAGCTGGCACTTGAAGTAAGGCAGCTTCCACTTCCTATACCCTTGGTAGATATTGGAAAAGATATTCGAATAAAATTGTCAAACTACCACTTTGTCCTTCCGGCTTAAGAGAAACTCTGTGCCCTCTAATTAGAACCCATCTTCGTTTACTGTGTGTACACTCCCGCCTAAAAGTTTGGAATTACGTTTCATTTTTTGTACTTTTCAAATTTTTATTAAAATAGGACCAACTTGTTTACCAGTTTTTATTAAAACATTTTCTATAATGTATATATATATATAAATATTCTAGAAAGTTGGAAAAGATTCCTGAATGTGATAGAACGTTGTAGATTATTCTAGAATATTGTAAAAAGCGGGAGTAGTATTGTTTCAATATTATAGAAGATTGTAGATGATTCTAGAGTGTTTTTCAATAATATAAATTGAGGTGTATAGCTGGAACTTATAAAATCGAACGCCCGTCATTCAGAAATAGTGCTTGGTGTAAATTTTCCGTTTTATGATAAATTTGTCAAGAATATAACTGTATAAAAAAAGTTATTCCATGAGAAGTACTGTATTGGCAAAAAACTGGGTATTTCATTTACAGGAGTGCAAAATACCATTCGACGATTCAAAGAGACTGGCAGTTTAGAGATAAAACCACGATCAGGACGACCGCGTGTGGGAACGGAAGCACAAGATAGAACACTGATCACCTGAAATCCGAACTGAGTTCAATAGGAACAGAGAAACTCCCGTGTCCATTTAAATCTTCGTCTTGAACGAGCAAGACTTCTCTTGTAGCGGTCCGAAAACCCTTGTTAAAATCGAAATAAACGGTTGGCTTGGGCTAAGAGCCAACCACATTGGACAGTTGAAGAGTGGAAAAACGCACTGTGGATGGATGAATTCAAGTTTGAAAATTTTAGATCGAAACGTGCAGTTTGTGAGTCGATCAACTGAAGAAAAAAATGATGCCACATTGTTTAGTGGCTTACAGTCAAGCATGTTGGTGATTCCATCATGATCTGGGGTTACTTCTGTTTATCTGGAGTGGGTGACATCATCAGAATGGAAGGAATTTTTTTAAGAAAAGAAGGCTATAAAAAATTCTTGAACATAATGCAATATCCTCTGGACTTCACTTTATGGAAGAAATTTTATATTACAAGAAGACAGTAACCCGAAGCACAGCTTTACACTGTGCAGGGGACTTTCTATCAACTGAACAACAGGAGGAGGTATTGCAAATCATGGTGTGGCCACCCCAATCACCTGACTTAACTCCAATAGAGCTCTTATGGAGTCATCTAGACGTCAAGTCCGTGAAGTCTGTCTTTCTTCTGGCCAAAATTTATGGGGAACCTTGCAGATTACTTGGAATAATGTTAGTCAAGACGACTATTATAAAATTAGTCGTTAGAGTGCCACGTCTGTGTTAGGCAGTTATAAAATCTCGTACAGGATATTTTGATAAAAATCAGTATACAGTAGTTGTTAATATTAATCATTTTTTCGCTATAAAGTTTTCAATGCTGAATATAAAAGTACTTTTCAGTCTGTTTTTACATTAAACCCTACATTATCATAGCTAATTAAAATAAATAAATAAAATAATAAATAAAAATTGTCAGGTTTCTATTGACCTGTTTTTAACGAAACTTAGGATGCCTCGACAAAATTTTTTTTCTTCTTTTATTAATGGCAAAAAATATAAAATTTCATGAAAATCTATCCAGTATGAGCTGAGTTATTACATGCGGACGGACATGAAGACAATATGCGCTTAATGCATGCTAACTAGTTTTATGCAGAAAGGCATATTTTATTATCACGTGACACTGAGTATACACATTGACTTCCGGTGATGCTTGGAATAAAAAAAAAAAAAAAAATCCTTCTTCCTAAGTACATCGTCGCTCGTGTCGTTTATCTCATCTGTTTTGAACGAGCTGAGTAACCAAACACTAGAAATATGAAGGAACACGCCCTAGAAATGCTATATTTAGACCTGTAAAATCAACCCAACCAATGCATTCGTAATAGTAACAGCTGTTTAGATATTTGCTCGTCGGTTATGTCTCATTACAGGTGGAGGAGCCAAGACCTTGTTGCAACACGATAATATACTTCTAGGAATTATCCGACACACACGCAACTCTGTTTTGCGGTCTTTGTTCTGAACACAGCAGTGACTAATGGTTGTGGCGTTCGTTACTGCCTCCTACCTCTTATATAAGTGAAATTTGGATAGAGTCATATGAGAACAGACCTTAAAGCTATTGTTCTGTGTATTTATGGGATAATAGATTTTAAGCCATGGAAAAGGTTACCGTAGGTCTAATAGAATAAAGGAATAATACAGACCAGGCAACCACACTTTCGGCAAAAAAGACCTTTATTGTTGGTGGCGGTGGATGAGTGGGGGGGGGAGGAGATCCCGAACTTTCAAGACGCGTGCATATTCTACCTTCTAGTGACAGCTATAAATAACTCTGTGCTATGGTTTGGCCCCTTCCAGTGTTCCTGCCGTCAATATTGGCGTTGGAGGATGCTCCTCCTTGTGCAGGCTGATTTGTTGACTGTAATCGTTATCTTTGGTCTCTCTCTGTAAGTTTTTCCCTTTTTCTTCCTGTCCCCAACCCCGTAGCTTTCTTAGGATCGATTCCTCTCCATTATGGACTGGTTGGCATGCACACTTCTCCGATTTGTTGTGATTAATGACGAGATCTGCTCGGTGCAATGAGCCAAATGACTGGAATAGAGAGAGCGAGATGCCGCAGATTCTTCGAGGTCAAAATACCGAGCGTGCTCGCTTGTAATCCTAAACTACTAAATAAGGCTTGACTGTTGGAAATAGAAAGGCATTTGTCGTAGTTACTTGCTTGTTGCTCTGTCTGAGTTTTAGCTTCTCTCCCCAAACCATTGCAGAGTTTAGAAAAATATCTTTCATTCACAGCATTTTCCTACTTTTATCACAAATGTCTCCTGTTACAGGGAATATTTGAGAAATAAAAGAAGCTGAATAATATGCAAATCAGTTAATTTGGGTACTGTATATCAATAAGATACTCTACTTATATCATGATTAAGGCAATTGCAAGGTTTATGGACCATCTCATTAAGATGAGAGTATGGACTATGGAGAGTATGGAGTTTATGGACCATCTCATACATTAGTTTTTCACTTTCGTTGGAGGTTATTTGATATGTTAGTCAGAAAGATCGTTTTTATTATACTTGTGTCCGTCCATCCGTCTGCATGTTATAACCGCAGTAAATAGATTTTTATATAATTTTAGATTTGAGCCTTTTAGGAAGATGTGTCGACCACTTCCTAAATTTCATTGAAAGTGGACCAATAGAAATCCTACAATTATGTATTTTATTATTATTATTTTTTTCATGCATATAATGCAGGCTGTGCATATACCGATATTGTAACTGAAGATTGTTTCCTTACGCTGGGGCAGGAATGAATGGGTAATGTGGTGGAGCGCAGAAACGAAATTTTCTCGGCACGCGTCTAAAAGTAGCGGTTTTTTTGTCTCCCCCCCCACTTATTTAAAAATAAATAATGAATTATTTTATTTTTTCACCTGAAACGTAACTAGCTTGCTAAAATATGATTCTACTATAAGCGGCCTTATTTCATGTAAAAAAAAAAAAAAAAAAAAAAAAAAAAAAAGAGATCAATCAAAAACAAATCTTAAACTTGTATCATTCATAGGGTGATTATCCATTACAGTCGTTCTCAAACCTTGGACCCCCCCCCCACAGGAGGGGATGGATTGTCATGATTGCCACAAAATAAAGCTAAACAAAATTTTTTGATCTCGGTTGGAGAAGATGCAACTGGTCTGTTGCATCTTACAGATATTGAATGACTTGAATATGAAGTGCCCCTAGATGCGGGGGGGGGGTGACTTCATATTCGAGTCATTCAGTTTCGTTGGCTCATCAGTGGAAATAGAATATCAGATACAACCGAAAGGCCAGTGAAGTTGTTTTGATGGCTGGACTACTGTAACATACCGAGAGGGAGATAGGCAGAATGATATTTTTATTACGATTGTCTTTCGGAAGAGTTTTTCAATGTGTGAAAGTCCAACCTAATTTTTCATCGTCACAAAACTTCTAATATCGGAAAACGGAGTGGATTCCGGAAATTTGGATGGATTGAATTTTGTATTATTCATGAAGTTGGCTGACATTCTGGGAAAAGGCAGTTGCCACCAAGCGAGCCAATGAATGGAACATGGGGTTAACAGTGGCAGATGAATCAAGCTATTGTGCGTAGGAACTATGGAGTTCCAGTTAGCACGGCTGACATTTAAGAGATTGCGAAGGTGTAGTGAGAAATCCAGAATGATTGGGCAGGATCTTAGAATAAGCACGATCGAAGATGTTCGTGAGATTGAAATAACTGTACCTTACATACAGGTTAAAGAGAGTACTACTGTGGAATCTTTCCAAATTATGAAGTACTTCCACGGGATATGAAGTCGGTGGGGTAAGTAAAAAAGTAATATGGTAAACATTTCGTTGGCCTTGGTGGGATGATCAAGACAAAGCCGAACACGAAATGTTGATGCTACTTTGGTACCATGAATGGGTTGGGAAACTAGAAGAAACTTGCTGACATTGTTATTCGATTTCTCTAGGTTGTAATTTTCAGGAAGATTCGACTTCGTAATGGAAGGTTAGTATCAGTAAGCATTATACCAAGTGTAACCGTTATTGACATACATCAATGAACTGTATCTCCTTAAGATTCCATATCACTGTTAACATTAATGGAATCCTTCATTTTTTCCCTGTTCAAGTCAGGAAAGAGAAACTCACAGAGGAATAGTCGTAAATTTGATGACTAAGACTTGTAGTCAAAATGCGAGCACTTAAATTTATTTTTTAAGTGCTTGCTCGCATTTTCTGTTGTTCAGTCTGCTAATGATCTTTCCTTTTAAAATGAGTCTGAATTAATGTCCCCTTTGTGTATCATTGAACAAAGCACCATTTTGAACCAATCGCAAATTAATTCTTTTTATTGTAGGAGTCGATTACTCATTTCTTTTTTTAGCTTAATATCTTGACTTTCAATATTAATATTTCCTCACTTGAGGTTGAAATGCACGTATTCAAAATTGCACTCTTGATGACCAAAAACACGGTAGAAGTATAGTTTGCTGGATGCCAGAGAGAGAGGACTGATTTGTACCAGTTAAACAAGTTCACCAAAAGAGGGATCACGATGTAATTACCTTGGGGCTTTTTATTTGTTGTTTTTCTTTGTAACCTTCATGTTATGTGTTGCAATATCCAAGGGTTGTTAAACCGGGTTCTGAAGACAATTGCATACTTTTTTTGAAGGCAGGTATGTGCTTCATTCTATCCACTATCACTTTTCCACTTGTTCCATAAGATTTCTGTATTGCAAATGGATTTGAAAGGATGTTGGAAAAATGTGGACATAGAGATTGCTGGAAAGGGGTATACCATTGTGATTATCTTATTTCTATAAACACTGGATAATTCTAACAGTGCATTTGAATCAGCACGAAAGATTTCTCGAGTCGGTTGACGTATGTTAGATAACTTCCTGATGTTCGAAATTTAACAAAGTTCACTGGGAACTCCTGGGGTGTTATGATCCGAATATGCTTGGATATAGCTCGTGTTATCTGTGACTTTTCTTTTCTTTCCTTTTTAGTTCGTTTGCTTGTGGGTGACTTGGCAGTGAAATGTTTTATTTTCTTAAAATCGGAGTGCATTTTTGTGTTAAAATCGAGCTAGGGTTCGGCAAAGGTAATTCATATCGGTGGTCTGAAAGTAATTGTTGCATACCTTTCAGCGCTAAAAGCTTTTAGAAATCGAGGTTCATGCACCACTTGAAATGGTACGTTCCTTACCTTTGGGGTCTTGCAAGGAATGCATGCTCCGCGGGATTGATGATCTGCCGTTTGTTGTGTCTTTTATATGTTTAAATAAATGCATACATTTCTGCATGGCCATCAATTCCTTAGCTTCCGCCATGTCAAGAGATTTCAGCTTAAATAACTGTATCAGTTTATTCCGTTTACTTTCCTACCAGCTGCCTTTCTGAATTCACAAGTAATTTTACCATACTGAACTTTTCTCATCCCTAGTTTTCTTTTTTTCCCGGAAGTCTAATAGATCTTTAATACTGGCTATGATGAGTTATTGGTCTCTTTAGATGGGCTTCACAGTTTTTTTTTTTTTTTTTTCGCTCTATAGAAAGATGGGCAGGAGCTATTTAAAATCTTGTAAACATTAAAGCTATCTGAAGATCTGAGTCGAAGTAAAAAAAAATGGGATGAATATTATCGAACTTGGACTTTTATAGAAAATATTTTGCTAACCCAACAGTGAACTAAGTTCTCTATCCTTGTCTGGAATTTTATTGCTATTCAGAAAGGAGAGTAGCTTTCTATGTGCTGGACAAGTGTTTTTGCATTGCAATTGTTTTTAATTTAAAGATGTTTTGGATCCTCATTGAATATAAAATCTCAGCACTCAAGGAATGAATGGTAGCCTATTTGGCTTAATATTAATAATATGTCGGGTGAAAAGATCATTGTGAAAAAGCTTTTAGAAGTTTTTTGCAAATCTGAATCATCCCACCCAACCAGCTAGCCCGTGGATTGGCAATTAGGCTGATGTGGAGGGAAAGAATTGGCCTTCTACTAATTTTGTGAATGGTTAAAACTTATTTAGACATCTACCTTTTGAATCCTAAAGTAATCTTTAAAAAGTTGTCGCCCGTTGATCTCTGGGTTTATTTTCTGCTCAAGAAATTTTAGAGAATTAACATTGCAATGTCTATACATTTATGAGTGTTGACATGTTTTGTTTGTGTTTCCAGGAACTAGAAGACGCTTTGCTAGCCAGTGAAAGTGTTACGATAGCGGATATTTTGGCACGTACGTTAAGGTACCTGACAGGAAAGAAAGACATTCTGTAAGTGATTTTGTTTTCTCTGTTGAGATTTAATGAAGTTAATGTTACGTCTGGAAATATCCAAGGGATCACCAGACATGGCTGGTGTCATCTTCATAATTTCAGCGATATTTTAAAATTTCTACGCATGCATTTTTTAGTTTATAGAATTTCCAGTTTTGATATGTGTTATACGTTACGTTAAAAATTTAATAAGTACGTTTTTTAATGGACTTCTTGGAATTACTTAATGTCATCTACCGATGATGTCAGATTAGGTTAGATTCGGTTTCGATCATAAGGCAAAAAATATTTCGAATAGTCGACAATATAGTAATGTAATCTAAACCTTCTTTGATGACTATAAGCTCAGATTGGATTGTCACATTAAATATTTTTAAAATGTTTTCTGTGGAAAACTATTTCATTTCTTATTTTATTTAAAATTTGCCTGGTCGTTGGGGGGGGGGGGAGGCAATTTCACAAAGGAAAGTAAGCGTCCCGATTGACACATCTTGACATTATCTGTTGAGATAGTTGTTTCATGATTGAATGTAAACACCATCAGTTTTTAGAATACAGTAATTCGTTTACAATCAGATTCCAATCAAATTTATAGCCAGAGTACTCCGACAGAATTATTATTATTTCACTAGCATCATTTTTAAATGATTTAAATAGGTAGCATTTCTTTAGGCGATTTTGCATGTGTGGTAAAGCCCCCGTTTTCTTCACCATGTCCGTCCGCATGTAACAACTCGACCTCAGTAGATAGAGTTTTATGAAATTTTATATTTGGGTGTTCTACAGATTTGTCGAGCCATCCCAACTTCTATTAAAATTTAACCAATAGAAAGTGGGCATTTTTTTTTTAAAATTATTATTTGATATTTTTAAAATAAATTTGAGTCTCTATTATAGAATGTGTTTTGGATATTTGGGCTTCTCCTAAGAAAAGCTTCTCTGGAAAATCTTGAAGGTAGTGATTAAGAGCAATCCGAGGACATTTAGATAGTAATGGTATTCTGAAGGATACGCGACATGGTTTTGTTAAAGAAAAGTCATATTTAATTAATTTGGTAAGCTATTTTGACACAGTTACTCGTGAGCTGGATGTAGTCAACAGTTTTTGACAAGTTTATTTGGATTTTAGCAAAGCATTTGACTTAGTTCCTCATGAGAAGTTATTTATTGTATAAGCTTTAACACACATTGGGATTGATAGACGGTTCGCAGGGTGGCTGCAGTGCAGAAGACAGTGTTGTGCTGAATGGATATTCTTCAGATTGGCGTACCCCCAGAAGTGGGGGTACGCCCGAGAATCGGTTCTTAGGCCACTGTTGTTTCCGATTTTCATAATCGACAAAGAGATGAGGGTATGATGTCCAAATTTTCAGACTATGTAAAGGTTGGGATTATCGTTAATGATCAGTGCTAAGCTGTGTTCCTTCAGGATAACTTGAACAGGCTTCAAGAATGGTCAGAAAAGTGGCAACTATGTTTTAATGCAGCAAAATGCAAGGTCTTACACTTGTGGAACAGCACCCCAAAATAACTTATGTACTTGGTGGGGGGGGGTTGAATTAAAAAAGTAGAGGGAGAACGGGATCTGGGAGTTACGATACTGGCAGATATTAAGTCCTCTGAGCAGTGTTAACATGCAGCCACAAAGTCCTATGGTGTCTTATCAATGATTCCTGAAAGGGTCCAAACACAGGCAACTCGCATTTTGAGATCGGCAAAAGGGCGACCGTACGAGGGAAGACTGATTATGTGAGATACAGAGCTTGGCAACCAGGCACCTTATAGCGGACCCTATTGAAGTTATAAGGCTCCTAGAGGTGGAAGGGGGTTAGTAAAATGATTGAAGGCGGAATTTTTACTCTTCTAAAGAATTCCAGAACTAGGCCCATAAATTGAAATTTCAGGGGAAGTGGTTTAGAGTAGATTGTAATGTAATAAGTTTTCTTTTAGCTAGCGAATCGTTGAATACTGGAACAAGTTGCCCTCGGCAGGTACTGTTGAGGTTGACAGTTTGAAGTAATTCAAAGGTCAACTGGGAAGTGCATAATTTGTATTTTATCTGCTTTTTTACGTTCCCCTCCCCTTTGGGGGGGGGGCAGTGCAGCAAAACCCTGTGGCTTCATTGCACTATATAGCTAATACTAAATACTAAAAAAGTCAAATTGATACCAAATTTTACAGAACCTGCTAAATCTAAAGAATTAAACTATATATTAAGACATTTAAAATGTCTTCCTTAAGGTAAACTGTTAAATGAAAGTGGTCACATAATTCATTCCCTTTACCCAGCATACAAAATAAAGTATCTTTTGGATTCTCGAAAAGGAAAAGTTGAATTGACGCCATATTTTCAACATATGTTATGTTTGGCTGTCGGGAGGGCGCTAGGGTCAATTCTGATTGCATGTGTTAAGAATAACTATAGTTTAAAAAAAAAAAAAAAAAAACCACCTTTCAACTTTTAGGTAACCTAACCTTCATTTATAGACTAATAGGTTTACTTCATAGTATACAATGCTTCTAAAAGGTTATTAAAAAATGCGAAGGTGTAGGCTTTTTGAAACTAGGGTCATCAAATTCTAAATTAAAAAAAAAAAAATAATAATATAAATATTTGGATTTTAGCTTGCATATGACCTGCGGCAAACGCGCAATTTTGGGAAGTGAAAACTTTGGGTCTAATAAGAAAACTTCGGCGTATGTAAGTGTACGTTATTCTGATAATCTAACGCGCCTGAAATGCAAGGCAAATGTAAGGTCTGAAGTTTCAAGAATTTAAAGCCTCTTTTTGGTACTGGTACCCAATTTCAAAAATTACTAGAAGTGTTATGACTAAAGTTGAACACCTCTTAAGTGTTTTTTTCCCCTTCCCGAACTCAGTGGTGAGCTTAGGAGTATTTCCCTAGCGATGCAGACCGGCTACAAATGCACGAATGAGAATGTAAATTTTTACAACTTTTATTCATGTCTGTCTGGATCGCGGTAATACTTTTGGGCAGCTCCAAACTAGCAGCACAGCCTTTAGTTTTAAGATTTTTTTCCCCAAACTTTCATTTCTAATTATTATTATTATTTCTGGCGTTGGTCTTTTTGTTGCTTTGAATTTAGCCGCAATTTTTTTTTTCCTTTTTCCCCTTCTATATTTGCCCATTGCTGGCTGATGTGTTGTTTTTATCACCATTTTGGGTTGAACGACGGTGGAGTAATCAGTCTTGATCGCAGTGTGTCTGGAGGCAGTGTTTAGTGTGTTATTCAGATCAGAAATATTCGGTGCGTTTTTCATATTTTTGTTGTCCACAGTAATGCCAGCCAGAGGATGTGATCGCAGAGAGGCTGGCAAAACGTGGAAAGTTCAGCTGGGGGAAACTGCAGAGAGAGCAAGTTCATCTTCAGATATCAACGAAGGTAAGTTAGTATTGAGTTACGTTTCTCGAGTTGATGAAATGATCTCATTAAAACGGGTCAGTGTTTGTGTAGATCTGAAGTCCGAGCATTCCCCGAAGGTTTCATTCCTTTTACAGAATTTTTTCATTAATTTTTTCTTTCGTTTTTCATCCCCTTTCTTAATTGTACAAATCAAAACAGAAGCGGTTGTATTTGTGAAAGGTTAAATTTCGTTTAGAGAAGTGTTGTAAGTTTGTTGGTTCGAACTGCTTGATCTTTTTTCTGCGGTCTTTAAGTGAAGAATTAACGATCAAAGCTTTTATGCCATCCCCAAGGCGCTTCTAATCTCTCGCCAATCTCCAGCGTAAAGCTGTTTGGGCTACCTTAACAAAGTGTGTACTGTATAATTCGAAGACTCGGCACCGCCTGATCTGATAAAGAATGGCATCAATAATTCGAGCAGGCCGGTTATTGAGATCACGTAGTGTCTTCTTTCTTCATCAAGCTCATCCGACCACCATTGGCCAGGTCATCGCATCAAGTGCCTCGGAGATTTCCGCACTGTTCGATGAGGAGGCTCCTTCGAATGTTTATCGATTCCCATTGGACACGTATTGATTTTTGCGTGAAGAATGCTCTGTGGAGGAGAAGATGGGCTGGCAAACATCCGGGCATTTCTGCTGCTGCTACCGTCGGCTAGTTCTGGGAGCTGGACTTCGGCGTGGGATAGCCAGGTTCACTGACTCATTAACTGTGTGTGTGTTTTCACCGGTGACAGGTGTCTTCCCCTCTTAGACAGGTTTATGTCTGACGTGGATGTTTCTTTGTGCCGTGGTGTTGTTGGAGAGGATTGGGGGGAGGGTGGAGGTGGTCATTCTCGAGCCGGATGTGTCATGCGTGATGACCTGTGACACCGTGCCTCTCAGCTAACAGCAAGTGAAAGGTATGCAGCGCAAAACACTTGATACCAGTTTGGGAAACTGGTTATGTGCCCTGCCAGTAGTCGATTATTGGCGTTTTTGACCGCGCGCGCACTTCATCGCTATTGAAGGCCACATGGTCCGGGGGAGAGGAGGCGTTGAGGAAAAAAGAAAGATGGAATAATTTTGATTATCTATTATATAATTAATTAAATTAGCCCTACGTCTTCTGAAAGTATTTCCGTACTATAAGCATTATTATAATCAGATAACTTCTTGTTGGCATTATAATCTGCATACTCTCACCAATAATACAGGTTGTTGGTTTGAACTCTGCAAGAATATTTGATGTATGAAATATTTTTGTTGCCCTCATACGGCTCCATCTTTTTTTTTTGTTTTGTTTTTTCCCTCCTCCTTCCACTCCACTTCTAGTAAATCCTCTATTCTGTGAAATTTGGAAAATATTTTTTGTCACTTTTAAATTTTGTGGGACAGGGATGTTAAAATAACGGAATTTCTCCTGATATTGCACCAATCCCCACCCCTTCCTACCCGGGTTGAATGCCTAGACAAGTTAATTAAACAATTGTTTATGTTGCCGTAGTTTGGGAGGGCCCGTATCAGTCCGAGTCCCAGCTATTTTAATTATGTTATTATTTTTTTTTAAATTAGGCCCATAAATGGTTGCTTTCGACCACAGTATTACAGCCATTATGCCATTTTTGATTTTTTTTTTTTAAAAAAGCCTCACTTTTCTGAGCATCATTAAATAGGGGGGGGGAGAATCCCCTCTCTGGGGTACCCAGTGTAGTTATATGGTTATTTTTTTAAGAACCCGAAAATTTGAAATATGCCCCTAAAACGCACCTCCAAAATTAAAAATTAATTTCTGCATATGCCCCTGATAACATTTTCTTATCTAAAATTAATTGAAAAAATATAACCCTTAACAGTTGGAGGTGTTGTATGAGTTGTTTAGTGATGAATTGTTCTCAGTACATAAGATATTTTGGTAACGTTTCGGAATTCTATTAGAACCCATTTTCAGGCCTAGTAGTGTGCTTACCTTGGAAACATTGAAGGTGCTGACACTGAATTAATAGAATGCCCTTCAGGGGCAGCCCCAGGATTTTCTAAAGGGGAATCATTAAGTTTTAATTATCATGTAACAGTTTAAAAAAAAAATGCGCATTATTTTGATCATTGGAGGCTATGCCCTTTTAATCATATATGGGACCGCTCCCGATGCCTTGTAAATAGCTTATTTGCAAGCTCATTGCTTTGCCTGAAGACGGATTTCAGTACAATCCGAAAACGTTAGCAAAATATCTTGTATTAAGTATGTATTGAAATGACATTTATAACAAGATCCTATACCTTTGTTGCTCTGTCAGTATATCGTAGTAACCATACCAGAGCTCCGATTCGTTTACCTTGATCTGTGAATATTTTTGGTTTTGGATATGCCCTTCTTCTCGTCACTACAACTTTCTGAATACGTATATTTTTTACGTCTGCACATATTCTTTTATGCAAAAAACAACAGTTTGATTGGCACGCTGAGTATTTTGAATATTGTGTTCCATTTTAGCATTATAAAAATACAAATCCATTATTAGCGATGTTATTTCTTTTTGGTCTTTTGCTGTTACGGTACCTATACTTTTGCTTATAGAAATTTGTACGATCTACTCTCCGTTTTTGGGAACTTTAAAGTGTCCAAGTCGGATTACTCAAGATGCCAGGCTTGAAACTGTCAAAAGATGTTCGATTTATTAGAATGCCTTATGGATAATTTTGCTCACATCTTAGTTGGAGTGATGTGCTATTTTAAGTATCTATCTCACTTAGAATATTAGCGATCTTAGTTCTGTGTACATCTTTATCTTGCAGTTTCAAAAGATGAAAATCCGTAGAACGCTCCTTTGAAATGTCTACAGTCCCACCCTTAGTTTTGTTCTGAATATAGATTAGTGTTTTCCATGGTGCCCATACTTTAAATTGAAAACAAAAACCCTCATCCAATTACTCATTATTTGAAATCACAACAGACTTTAGTATTTAACTTCCGACAGCTGAATAAAGAAATTTAAACGTTGTTTGCCATAGGACATCCAATCAATACTTGCACATTCCATAATTAAATCTTTTCCAGTTTATTTGATAATTGGGCACGTGTCCAATCACAGCTTAGAAAATGCTGTCACTCCACCGATTACCGCCTTCAAACATTCCCTTGTTCTGACAAGTTTCTTCATTCGTGGTATTGTAAACAGGTTTTTTAAGCACTTCGCGGTAGTGCACCGATCCATAGTTACACCAGATCCTGGTATATCTTGCCCTTACACGCTGTCAAAGTGAAGTTCATCTTCTACATATATACACGTTCTGTATTGTATTCAACCTTTAAAGCAGTGATTCTCAATTTTTTGCCACCCAAGCAAGTTACACGAAGTTAAAAATTACATATTCGCAACAGACCGAAATAATGCCATCCATTGAACTCGTACATTTTTTTCTTAGTCTCGCTGCACACTTGAAAAGGTTTGCGGCATACCAATGTGCTGAGTTACACCGGTATACACATTGAAGATGTGGTCGTATGTCAATAAAACATCTTCGAAACCATTCTTCTTCTTCCATTCCTTTGTAGCTCCAGTGTCGACGGCTGCATTTTGCCTCGCATACTTTTTGAAATAAGTACAGCCCATGGCGAGTCTTAAATTTCTAGAACCATCTATCTTCCGATAGATGGTTCTAGAAATTTAATCTTAATCTTCAGTATTCATCCGTTGTGGGCTAAAAATTGCGATTCTTGTGCACCTTGAGTATAATCTGGTGCTTCTTGTAATATGCTCCTGCTTGTGGTTCCTTGTGCCACTAGTGGCGACTCTACACAGATTTGGTGCTCCACGAAGCTATTGGAATTGCTCAATCAAAACTGTAAATTGTAAATATGTGTCTCTGTATGTTATTGTAAATATACGGCGGTCCAGGTAAAAAATTGGCCTGGACTGCCTAGTACAATAAAATAAACTATTCATCCGATGCGTAAACGCTTCAGCCTTATTTTGGTTCGCAGTATACAGAATTTTACTATTTCAAGGTCGTTATAACGACTGTAAAGTAGCATTAGGTTTATGGGAAATTGCTGGGACGTACCATATGGTCGTTGTAACGTGCTGGGACGTTAAAAACAGAATCAGTATAAAGTGCTTCGACTGTATTCTTTTACAATATATTGCGTGGGTGGTTCAGTCAGGTGCGTTGCGGACTCTTTGCTCATATAGGTAATGAAATCACAGATCTCCTCCACCTTTAGTGAAACTTATCATTGGGAATGAAATTTAGGATTGAATAAATAACTACTGAACATTTGAAATTGATTTTTTTTTAAGAAAATAAATTATACAGAGAACTTATACAAAAATTCTCGAGTCAGTTAATATTTGAAACATTCTTACAATCTAATTACCAGATTCCCCTGCAGAATTTCTAGAATTTTTTTCTTTCTTTCTTTCTTTTTTTTTTCGTCCATATCAATAACAAATTAGCTCTCCTCAATATATAAATTTTACCCTAAAAAAATTCTCAAAACTATTAATATTTAATAACGTATATATAAAAAAGTTATTACTCTAGAGGTGACTTCAGTTCTCTTTGATTAAAAAATGTTTATGCATATGGAAATCGAATTATAGCACACGAATGGGCTTACATATCTGCCCCGCTGGCTGGTTTGCTATTTTGCTGATATAAAAAAAGGGGGGGGGGGAAGCTCTATAAGTCTCCTCTGTCCCCAGCTGTATCATGTGATCATTAAATTTTTTTAAATTTTTGTTTCTCTACCCTTTCCAGCCTTGCGCGAAAATTCTTTATCCATTCCTAGTCGTTAGATTATGTGTTATTCGAATCACTTGAATATAATCGAATGGATCTCTGCTGGAGACAAAATCACAATACTTTTGAACACGAAAGCCTTTTTACTAATTTGGTCATAGCATGATTGGAAAATATAAACTTAGTGAAAGTAAAATATTACAAGATGGAAGTTTGATTTTTTTTCTTCTCTGAGAAGAAATGCAAATGTAATATTAACATTAGCAGAGGCAAATGACGCAAGCAAGTTTAAACAGCATCGGCAAAAAAAACAAAAAAAAAAAAAAAACACGACACCTCCCACTTCACCTATTCATTCCCTCCCATAGCTAGTCTAGTTCTTCCTTGAATTTATTTAAACTGTCCAACAAAAGATGGAAGTTTGTTCCAGCAATCAACAACCTGGTGGCTAAAGGCAAACTGCCGATATCTATTTTGCATCTGCCCTGCCTCAGTTTGAATTTGTGCTCCCTCATGTGTGTTGCCGGCGCAAGGAAAAGAATTCCATCAGCATTGAGCGTGTTCAAAGCCTTAAACACCTCATCAGATCACCTTGCAGGTGCCTAGTCTCCAGAAGCTGTAATTTGAAAAACTGAAGCCTTTCTTGGTAAGACCACCCCTTTGTCCGCCCACAAATCTCTTGTCCTTCTCTGTACTCATTCCAGCAGCTTCACATCCTTCCTAAAATGAGGCCTCCAGAACTGTATGTAGTACTCAAGATGTGGCCTGACCATTACCTTGTACAATGGGATAATCATCTCCTTATGCCTGCTAGCACAGTTCCTGTATATCATTGACAAAACCGCATGAGCTGCCCTGTCTGCATTTCTCAGAGAAATTAAATTTTCATATCTGACTGCACAATTATTCCCAAGCTTTTATTTTCCACTACCTTGAGTGCAGTACCACATAGTTGGTACGTTACTCTGGAGTTACTGCTACCAATATGCGGTTCTTTGATAAATACAATGTTAAACTTCAATTGACATTTCTCAGCTCATCTGCCCAACCTTTCTAGATCTGGTTGCAGTAGCATACTGTCATTAACCAACCTGCCATCCGTTGTATCTTTTTGGAATTGGTATCATCGATACCAGTTGGTACCTTCATTGATAAATATGGAAAACAATAATTGGACAAACACCGAACCCTGGGGGAACTCAACCAGTAACGGTAGTCTACAAAGAGCAATGTCCATTGATTACCACGCCCACTCAACTATTCCTTTATACATAGCAGTAACTTGCCCTTAATGCCGCACTGCTCCAATTTGTACAGCAGTCTTTTATGTTCAACAGTATCTAAAGCTTTCCTGAAATCCAAGTATATGATATCAGAATTATTTTTTTGCATCCAGTTCCTTTGCGACCATATTGTAGTAACCAGTCAAATTGGTCAAACAAGATTTCCCCTTAACGAACCCATGCTGTGTCTGAAGAATAATTGCGGTCTTTGTCTAGATGATCCTGCATTGCTTCTTGTACCAGTGTACCATTGTTTTCCCTGGAACAGAAGTTAAATTATAACAAGTCTGTAATTACTCCTGCCACCCTTTGATCCTCCTTTGTGAATTGGGGATACATTCGCACATCTCCAGTCCGCGGGGACCTCCTCTGAATCCAAGGATGCTCTTATAATTATGGCTAAGGGTTTGCTTACTTCCTTCGCTGCCGCCTTTTGTATAATTGGATAGATCTCAGCCACCCCCAGGTGCCTTTATTATCTTTAACTTCAACAATTTCTCTCATAACCCCTTCCCTAAAGAATTCCCCATATGTGAATGTAGATGCAGAATACTCTTTCAGTTTGTCAGCAACCTGAGCAGGATCGTCAACAGTCAAACCATCGATATCGAATGGATCAGTTTGATTCATCCCCTTCCTTATAATGTTTAAATAAGGAGTGATGTCTTTCCTTTCCTTTTTTTTTTTTTTCATTCCTCGCCAAAGATTTCTCGTAATCTGCCTTCACTTGCCTTACCTCTTTTGTGACTTGATTGCTGACTAGTTTATATCTAATGTAAGCTTCTGTATACCTTATAATTTATATGCATCCCAGGCACTTTTCTTTACTGCTGCGTGTCTCAGTAGTTCATCTGACATCCATTTAGGTCTAAGCCCTGAACAGTATTTCTTTGTTGATATGAAAAGCCTAGTAGCTTCTTTGATTACATCCCTGAATGCTTCCCATTTAGAATTTGCTGTTGGTAACCTCATCATTTGTTCCCACTGCACACAATTTAAAAACTGTCTGAGAGCTCTGTAGTCACCCTTACGAAAGCAAAAGCTTTTCTCTTTACCCTTCACAGTAGTTGTGTGTTTAATTAAATTCCAGATTAGTACACTGTGATCGCTGCCACCCAGTGGGTCCTTTATCTGCAGATTCTTTTTCTGTATATTCTGTTAATAGAGAAAAACAACTTAGGTGTCGTGCGATATGAACATAATCAATCTCCTATTTTCGACAATTAATACAAATTTAGTTCTGTTCTCAGAGAAAAACAAATTTTGTATGAGGAGCACAATTAAATTGGTTAGGTATTATCTTCACCATCTCCGTCCGCATGTAACAGCTTGACTCCCTGTGACATTACCATGAAGTTTGATATTTGGGCCCTTTAAAAAATATTTTTGTAGCCGTTTCCAAATTTCATTAAAATCGGACCAATAAAAATCCGACCGATTATTATTTCTTTGTTTGCCCGCATGTAATAACTACTCGACTCAGTGGATGGATTTCATAAAATTTTATATTTGGGCCTTTTAGAATGATTTGTAGAGCCTCCCCAAATTTTATTTAAACGGACCAATAGAAATCTGGAAATTATTCTTTCTTTGGCCGCCCGTTCTCCGGCATCTAGTAACTCCACTCCTAGTGGATGGATTTTCACAATGTTTTACTTTTTTTTTTTTTTTTGAATGATTTGTCGAGCCAGATTTCGTCAAAATCAGGCCAATAGACATTCGTAAGTTATTAATTAATTAATTAATTATTATTTTTTATACATAGCATGCACTGGATTGCACAGTCCTTGTTGCCATGGACTGGTTGGAGGAATGAATGGGCAATGAGGCGAATACGCAGAAACGAAATTTTCTCGCTTCGTGCATGATTTCTATTGCTCCAGCAGAGGATACGTATTTTCTTGATTTCGTTCTATCCTTCAGAAGTATGAACAGAAAAAAACTTTCATACGAACCACAATTGATCTGGAAACCTTCCATTCGAACTAGTTTTATACTGCATTTCCTAGGTACAGTAGCCGGGTGGGTAAAGTACCTGCCTAGCAACCGAAAGGTCGCAGGTTCGAATCCCGCCTCGGGTTTGGATCAAAGTACTGCAGAAACCTTAAGAGGTGCATTATGGCCACAGAAGCCGATGTGCCAACAACTACCAAAAAAAAAAAAAAAAAAAAAAAAAAGTACAGTAAAAACTTCGATTTAACGGAATAAATTAATAAAATGAATTTTCTGTTCATGCTCTGAGAGAGCCTACTACGGTCAGAGGAGTTGACATGAGCAAGTACAGCACCAGCGTTTGAATTGAATTCACTCATTCTAGCCATGCAACTGCTGAATACGCAGTGCGTGGCTAGAATCACTGTCAACTCAAACGCGTGTATTACTTTCCCTTTGTCTGACCACTCCGGAACTGCCAGGGTTCCGGACTATCTAAACCTAGTTAAGTCCTGCATACACAGCAATTCATTAATGTTAATAATTTATTTCTGCTTTAAATGGAAGACCGTATTTTCCAGACCATAAGACGCACTATTTTTTTCCATGAAAATGTTTCCAAAAATTCTGGTCTTATGTTACGAATGTATATTAGGTAACATTTTGCTTGTTTTAGATCAGGTTATACTCTTTTTCCTATCATATCCGAGATGAAGCCGTTTGTGTGTTCTCCTGTCTTGCTAGAGCTTGTCCTTCATTGCGAAGAAAAGCTCAATAGAATCTTACTCCTTTCTAGAAACATCAGGTGTTTCAAGAAATATGGAATCAGCAGCGCCTTTGGCACTGAAAACTATGAATTCTTTGAAGAAAGTGAAAAGTTCAGACCATAACATCGACAATGAGGGCCCAATGTGTGCTCATTGTCCACAGCGTATTGGGGATGGTCGTGTTTGTTACGAAATAAATTTAAAATGAGTTGTTTGAAGAGTGTCGTGTGCGTGTAAAGCAGAGATAAACCCGTTCGCCTTCTTAATGCTCTTGGAACTTCAACCTTTGATTCATGTCGTTGTTAGGATTCTTTGTCCCCTAAATCCGACACCTTTGTAGTTTGACGGACAACGCTGGCGGTTTTCCTTTAACGTGATGGCGTTGCCGTTTGTTTTGTCCTGTTCGACCACATCCTTCTCACGTCCGATCGCTAACTTTTCACACATAACCTGGGCCACGCAAAGCGTGCACAGACTGCGTGTATCGTCCGCTACTTGACCATGTTCACAAGGGTGCTGGAGGCATATGTTTGTGCGCGCAGCATGTTAAGTAAGACAAGTTCGTGAGACAACGACTACCCCCCCCCCCCTTCTCCGTTGCTGACCGATGTTCGGCAGTATTGCTTACACTGCTAACAGCGTGGCTAGTTCCTTGGCAACTGCCGCGGGATATCCCTAATTTAATCAGCTTTGTAAGGCTGTGGTGGCTGCTCCACCGATTAACCTTTTGGTTAGTGACGGACGAACGTTGAAAGTAAAACGCGGAAGCTTGATTGGCGTGGTTTGCCACTGGTTAAGTTTCATTAGATTGCAACAGGATGAGATTCTCTTTTGTTTATGCGTATCCAGTTAGTTTAACTTCTGTTCCGGGTAAAATAATGGAGTCACGGGTTAAAGATGCATTGCAGGATCATCTAGACAAGACTGCAACAATAATTCAGACACAGCATGGGTTTGTTAAGGGAAAGCCTTATCTGACAAATCTGATTGGTTATTATGATGTGGTTACAAAGGAACTGGATGCAAAAAATAATTTTGATATCATTTACTTGGTTTTCAGGAAAGCTTTTGACACTTGCGCATGAAAGACTACTGTTCAAATTGGAGTAGAATGGTATTAAGGGTAAGTTGCTACAATGGATAAAATGATGGTTGAGTGGGAGAAAAGAGAGGGTGGTAATCGATGGGTGCTGCTCTTCGTGGACTAATGTTATTAGTGGAGTCCCACAGGGTTCGGTGTTGGGCCCACTGTTGTTTTGTATATTTATCAATGATATTGATGAAGGTATATCAGGCTTAAGTTCTGCAAATTGCAGCGGCTGGAGGCCGACCGGGCTAGCCAAGTGGGTAAAGTGCCTGCCTTGGCACTTTACCCACCCGGGCTTGGCTCAGAGTACAAAATGCAAAAACTTTGGGAGGTGCAATATGGCCACAGAAGCCGATGCACCACCAACAACTAACAAAAAAAAAAAAAAAAAAAAAAAGAGCAGCGGCTGGAGAACTAGGCACCTGCGAGGTGATCTGATTGAGGTGTATAAAGCCTTGAATGGTTTGAGCACCCTGAATTCTGATGGGATTCCTCCACTTGCTCAGATTACGAACCTAAGGTGGCATAAATTCAAATTGAAGAAAGACAGTTGTAGAATAGATGTGCGGAAATTTGCCTTTGCCAGCAGTTGGTTAATTGCTGCAACAAACTTCCATCTTCGTTGTGGAAGTTGATAGCTTAAATAAATTCAAGGAGGAACTAAAAAAACTTCTTTTTTTTTAGAGGGAATGGTTGTGTGAATTATTTATTTATTTATTATTATTATTTATTTATTTATTTTTTTGGCTAATGCTACATAAGCGCTCATACACTTGCTTTCTTGCATCACATGCTTCTATTACTATCTGTAATAATTTAGAGATGCCAGCACCGTGCTTGATGGTTTTTTAACTCACCTGAGAATTTCTTGCGATATTAAGAATTAGAATAGATGATCAATGAAGACCGCACCATTTTCATTCAATTGTCTTTCTTTTAGTTCGATTCGGGCCATTTTGACTGAGAATTTGGACATGACGCAAGTGGGCGCCAATTTTTTTCCACGCAATACTCGAGATCAAACAGAGCATAGAGTTCTCATTTCATCTGAATTGTTCGGGGGAAAGCTATGTCGAATCCTGAAATTTTATTAAAAAATAATAATAATAAATAAATAAATAAATAACATTTTTAGGGTCACGAGATTGGCGATCCACGCCTAACTCAGCCATGGGGTTAAAAAATAAAAAATAAAATAAATAATAAAAAGCAGCCCATTAGTGCTGCTTTTTATTTTCCGCGCATCATTGACTGGATTCGAACCTGGGCCTTTTCCACCTGCTGTGGGGAGGACGGTCATGATACCACTGTGCCACCTGCGCAGACCGAATTTTAACAGAAGTTATAACGAGTGATGATCTTGTTTGTTGGATATGACCCAGACAAGGTTCAAACGTCCCATTGGAAATCAGAATCTTTCCGCGAGGTTTTACTTTAATGCAGTCTACTACCGAGAGGGTTTGAATCGGTTGAAAGACCTGAAAATTGCGAAACGGTTGTCTCTTTCATCGCGAAAACAGGAGAATAATGGGTGACATGGCACCCATTATTCACCCGATTTAACATCAATTGACTCTTGGCTGTTCCACAAATTAAAACAGGACATGAAATGAAAACCATTTAAGTCGATTCAAGAAATCCCGTCAAACACAACGGATCGCCTAAAAGTATTCACGAAAGCAGAAATGTCTTGATCGGTGGAAAGCACGATGAAACAGTTTGTGGTTGCAGAAGATTATGCTGAAGAACATTAACAAAGTTGATTATTATTTTTTTTTTGTAACATTCATAGACCTGTTTTGATTCAACCTTGTACCGTATTTCGTCTACTCTCTCTCACTCACTCACACGTGTCCCTAGCATGGACTCCCAGCGAGAGGAGGATCTGATCGATGTCAGTACACACTTCCTTCCCAGAAGAAAGCAGCGCTAATAGCCGGATGGTGGAGAAACTGAATAGGAATTTTGAGGACACGCTTCGCTGCCGACGACAGCCCGAGTGGGTTTCACAACAGTTTTCGCTCCACGAGGGGAAGGTCATGGAACTGTTTTGTTCCACCACAGCTGGCACCTCGTCAACCCGAAGTGCGGTTGTCGAAACAAGTCCCTAGGATCGTGTTACTGCAACAGGTGCGAAATGCTAGTCAAACCAGCGACAACTAATCAACACTCGCGCTTAGAAAGACTGCTCCGAATGCAAATGATGTGTTCATTCACACCAGCCGATTCCGCGTTGCTTTCAGCGGTAGCCGGGGGGGGGGCAAGGGGGTTTAGTGTTTGTCTCGTGTCAGCTGAAAAGAATTTTATTCGACTAACTCATTTTGTCCGAGTGAAGTAGCGTTTCCCCTAAGCCATCCCTCCAGTGATCTTGGCCATAACTTTACTTTAATCAGTGCTTTAAATGCTAAGTAGCGTCGAAGTCTCCGTGTTGCGTAGTCCGCGCTATCATCGTTGCGTTAGCTCCTTGCTCAGCCGACTGTGTCACCCCCCGTCGCTGTCAGTACGGCAGCAGTGACCGTGCGACGTTACTCGCTGAGGAAAGTGGAACGTCTCTGGCACGCTCACCGTGCACGAGGAAAAGACAAAGTAGTTTGTGCAGGCATCGATGTTCTGCCGTAGCGGACTTCGTCTCCCCCCCCCACACCCCCGAAATTTATTCGGATTTAATTAGGTCTGACACGACGAACACTAGCGGTGGTTAATGGCAGCGTTTTATTTCCTGTGAGTAAACACACCAAGACAGTGTGTTGCTGTTTGCCGTGTTTGCACACATTCCTCTCTTAGTTGACCTTTTGAATTCATGGAGAAAGTCCACCCGTGTAAGATTATAGCGCAAGGCATCTGATAATTTCAAAATACTACGTGAAAAGACCTGTTGAAGATTTACAAGGTCAGCTACGTGTAATCTATATTTGTGAAATAGCACCAGATTTAATGCTCGGATTGTAATGGGATTTCTTCACGATGTTAGATAAAATATTTAACCACGCATGTTAAACTTCTTTGGATTGGCATGTTTTACCGATAAGATGGTTTTAGTTGTTAAAAAAACATGGCAATGGTCATGAGAACAATGCAAAGCGCAAAGCAGTTTTAAAGTGGTGAAAGAGATCAGAGAATGAACGAGATGTTCAAAAACATTGGAGAGACGGGAATTTTCTACAAAACCACCACCATTAGGAACAATTTCAAGAATTTGAGATGCATGGTACTGTGCAAGACTTGAGTGCACTATTACCACTAAAATCTGTAAGGAGATACGGAAACAGTTCGAAGTTCACTATCGGCCTTTGCAAACAGCCCAAATATCTCACCCATCTATAAAAAAATATAGGGCCACTGGGCCATCTTCCACTGTAACTGCATTAATCCAGCGATTATAATTCAAATGGTTTTTATTTATGGTATGCCCACCTGTGGTTTAGATTGAAACATTGATTGTTTCTCTTCTGTGGACGTGACTGGTTTTCTGAGGCCCACTGCTTGACTGGCTCCTTCTCATTATCTGCTTAAATGATCTTGAAGTTTTCAACACTTCCATTTTACATTTCTTATTTCCAGACGATGACATGAAGATTTTTGGGACTATCGAGACTCAGTCCGCTGGGTCAGAACTGCACTCTGCCTGGACGATGAACTGCAACGTCACGAACTTCAGTATAGGCAAAAGAAAACTATTCAGATTGTGTCCTCGTTTCAACTCCTAACCAGTTGTATAAGATTCTACTTCATTACATTGCGCAAGTTTTGTCACTGCCTTACATGAGAGAGGCGCCTCCGTAGCCAGGTGGGAAGGAGCAGCAGTGCGTAGCACACGCTTCTTGATTAGACCGGGGTTCGAGCCCGTCACCACCAAATACGGAGGATGCGGAAAGGTCAGGGAATGACCACCGCATATCCCGGAGCAATATGGCCTTAGTTGCTAATGCTCCTAAAAACCAAACAACAAACAACAACAACAACAGCCTTACATGAGTGTTGGACAGAGCGAATCATGAAGAGAAACTCAAGAGAATCACGAAGATCAATGAGACTTTTACTTGAGTAAATAATGGACTCGACGTGGTTTGCAGTTTTACCATCTGTGAAGTAACAAAATGTATTTAGGAATTGTCCTGAAGTCAGTATTGAGTCGACAGAATTTACATTTAGAAAATTCAAGGTTATACAGTTCCTGCTCGACCAGTCAAGCATGGATCCATGCAGTGATGTAGTGAAGTACTATTGCTCGAAGAGGCGTGATTTTATAGGTTTTCAGGTCATCAGGAAAGAAGCTAGGTTGACCTGAAAGAAGTTCAGGAAAGGATCAGTAATCGCTGAGTTTTTGAATACGATTCGTAACTTTATCTCATGCTGTTTACCTTGTGAATTTAAAGTCTGAAAACGCAAGACTGTGATGGCTAACATAAGATATCCGGGTCATGGAAGAAAATAGCATTTGAATTTTAAGATTGATTTGTTAAGATGAAATGGTTTTAGCAAATGAACTCGCTTTGGCACAAGGTGAATTGACTGGATGTTTGTTGGAGTCGAATAACGTTTGGAATGTGAGACGACTGCTTGATTGATATTGAGAAATAGCCTGAGGGGCAGTGTTGGATTCATTGACGACACCAGTTTCTTTGGAATCAAGATAGCATTTGTTTTGCATTTTGATGAGCCTGTTGACGTCTCTGCGAAAGGAGAAAAAAAGCGACTTGTTAAGAATAAATTTTCTGTGTAGCGTTCTCTTTTTTGATGAGAAATGGGACCTTCGGGGATGGGTGAAGCCAATGGGAAAACAGCAGTCTGACGAAGGTAAGACAAGATGAAAGTTTGTTGACCGAGATAACATCAATAAGCCAGGTTTCGCTTAAGAGAACAAGGGCAATAAAATGATTTGGTACAGAAGAAAGATGTAACGTTTAAGCATAAATTTAAATTACGTTATGTCAAATATACATGACTACTTAGGGGCGACATTGGTCTACTAAGAAAGTGATTTTGGGGGTTACTTAAATAACACTCTAGAAAGGAAATACTCCAGTCATTTTTTTAATAGGAGTAATTACAAAGGAAGCAGTTGGATCATCTGGCAAACTAGTATTATTTATTTTATTTAGAACAGTTTAAAAAAAAAGTAGCAACTAGTACTCAAAGATATTTCTATGCAGCGCGTTTCGAATGTTTTTTAAAGAGAAATGGAGATATATGTTTAATTAAAATCTAAGAAGTAACTAATTATATGTAAATAAGTATAAAAAAAAGTTAGCAAATAGTAATAATTCATGATTTATAACAAAAAATGAGCAAAAAGCAACGACTTTTATGCGCCAACCGAGAACCTTTCGTTTCTGCGCATCCGTCATATTGGCCATTCATTCCTCCAACCAGCTCATTGCAGCAAACATAATATTCAGTGCTTCAGCTACAGCATATGGTGTATTTGGATGGCCTATCTAATATGTATGATAAAATAAATAATAATTGCCTGATTTCTATTGGACTGATTTTAATGAAATTTGGGGAGGATCGAATTTTGCTGTTTAATAAACAAATCGTTCTAAAGAGCGAAATATAAAATTACGTGAAAGTCCATTCACTGGGAGTCGAGTTATTACCTGCAGATGAAATGAATTTGAAATTGTTCGACCATTCTTATTAAAGGGCCCAAATTTAAAATGAAAATCGGTCCGCGTTGAGTAGTTAAGAAAGTAATATGTTCGAATCACAAAAAAGTTTAGCAGTTTTTATCGAGTTGCCACACACAGAAGGACAGGTTGGTTCAGTATATTCCATTCTTCGGATTTCAGGTTATGCCTCAAAACAGAGAAATAGGACAAGGTCTATATCAAGTCATCAACTATGTAATGTGGTATGTGTAATAATATTAGATTTGCTCTTCGAGAAAGAAAAGAGAATGGTAGACTCTAACATTGATGAAACATTTTCGAATCCAGAGTTCTGTAGAACTCAGTATTTTTCTGTCAGTGTAAAAAAGAAAAAAGTAAGGCAAATTTTAATTTTTTTAAAATAACATTTCATTTGCTTAAGTTGTATAAACCAAAGAAATGTTCCTTTGTTCTACACCAGTTCAATCGGAAGTCGAATTTTGGGATGAGACTAATCCATCCTGTTTTGTCTTGGCAGAAAGAGCTATCTGTAATTATTTCACGTATTCTTAAAATTAGCAGTATTGGCCTTCTTAGTAGCGTGTTATTGATCGTGAACACGTTACCTGTCATTCTTCTTAAACATCGATTGCTAAGAACAGAATAACTGTCTAAGTGGACAGTTTCTTTTTTTGTACGTTTCATCAAATCATGCTGTTGATGTCAGTGTATTCTCTGACTGTTTTTTGTATTTAACCAGATAAACCAATTTTCCTTTTTTTTTTTTTTTTTTTTTTTTTTTGTTAGTTGTTGGCGCATCGGCTTCTGTGGCCATAATGCACCTCCCAAGATTTTTTGCATTTTACTCTGATCCAAGCCCAACGTGGGATTCGAAGCCGCGACCTTTGGGTTGCCAGGCAGGCACTTTGCCCATCTGCCTAGCCCGGTCGACACCAATTTTACTGGGAGGAAAACCAATTCTATCCCGAAATAGACCAACTCGGCCGCTTTGTGAAAGCTCAAATGAACTTGTCTTGATGGGATTCAAATCCTGACCACTTCCACACTGTAGGACGGTGATCGTACTCACTCAAAATGCTACTGAAATGTTTTCACTGCAAGCTCCGTTGTTGTAAGACCTTTCTTTGTATACATATATTAAAGGGGCAGGGTACGGGACATCGTGGTCATTGCACAAATGGAGCAATAGATCATTCTTTCTCACGAGCTCAGACCTCGTGATGGGAAATCCGTGGTATGCTTGTCGCGTGACAAGTGCCGTTCCCGCTGAGTTTTAGTGCAGCTTCTCTCCGCAACAGCACCTTTCTTAACCTTCAGCATAATAGAAATGACAGAAACTCCGCCCGCCCTAAGTACAACGTTATCTGGGTTCGTGTGCTGGATTGGCTTGTAGTAGTGGTAAGTAGATCACGCTGTATGAACAGCATGTCGGAAAGAATGGCCCCCGTGGAATGTCGGGTAAGCGATTCACTGTATTATCACGCCCTTTGCAGCTAACATTTGCATATCTTGTTCAGCGTCGGCATCAATTATCTGGTGATGGATGACTTTTAACACACATACATGTTCGTGCGTATGTGAGACTCCAGGCTTTCGGAGTTGGGGCTATGACCGCTCGAATGGCCTTGAGTTTCACTGACCATTATACTTGCCATCCCGAACTTGATGCAGGTAACGGACCTCTCATTACAAATGGAAAGAATTTTTCTTTTTATAATATAGACCTTCCCAATTTCGGTGTTTTGCAATCTTGTCAACACGTTTTGCCTTAAATAAATTCATGGATGGGCCAGGGCCAGTACATATTGAAAAGTGCCATTTAGTCTTGACCATTTAGTTTAGTAGCCAATTAAATCGCAGGTGATTTAATTGGCTACTAAATTTAATTTTAATTAAATTTTAATTTAATTAAATTAAAAAGCAAGTGAATCGTTTGTAATTTCTGCAAAATCACACAGTGAAGATCACCGCAGACATGGCAAAACAATAAACAAATAGTTTTATAAATGATATTATTTTTAAATTAAATCATTGCGCCCGTTTTACGAGAAGTGTGTCTAGCTGATGGTAAGTATTTACCATCAGCTAGAAATACTCGAGTTCCAGATTTTATATTATGTATATACAGTATGTGCACTACTAAGTCTCATAAGGTAATATATATTTATTTGTGTTTCTAGATCCGTTAGTGAAACTAGAGTCATGAATACAGTGATAGATGATATGCTGGAGAAGGTTGATCCGTTTTAAAATTTCATTCTAGGCGAAGAATTAAAATAAATCCACAAGCTGTATATCGGGCCCATCATACTGAGAGAGAGAGAGAAAAAGAAAGAAACGGTAGTTGAGGTGTGGGCAAAGCACTGTGCATGATTACCCAAGAGAAGAAAGACCACAGACTCTGCCATTGTGGCTAAAGTGGAATAACTGGTCCTTGAAGACGGACGCGACTAAATTTTATAGCAAATGAAGTGAACATTAGCTATGGATCTGTTTGAACCATATGCACGAGTTTCTAAGGTGGCTGTCTGATGGGTTCCGAGCTTGTTGGCACTCAAACTCTCCACACGAAAGAGCGGTCCGCGCAATTTTCGGAGCTTTGTAGAGAGAATGTTGATGATTTTTTGAGCGAGTTGTGAAGATGGACAAAACATGAATACATCACTATGACCTAGAAACAAAACAGATGAGCAAACAATGTAAACATCCATATTCGCCAATCCTCAAAAAAAGCCAAGGTTAGATTGTCTGCCAACAAGGGTGTGTTGTCAGTCTTCTGTGACTCTACAGGTATCATCTTTACAGATAGCTCTCCTAAAAAGGCAACAGCATTACTGGGGAGTACTATAGACTCTTCCTGGGTTGTCAAGTTGACGTAATGCAGGAAGCTATCCAAAGGTGTTCGCCTCCTAGCCAACAATGCTTCTGTTCACAAGGCTACTCTCACAGTAGATTTTGCAATCGGGTGTAGTTTTGAAACTCTGCAGCACTCACTTTATTATGCCCACCTATTACATTCAGACTTGTTCTTCTTTCCTGAAATGAAGAAACCGTTACGGGGGTCAAAGATTTCAGACCGGTGTGGAGGAAATTAATGGAGGATAAGAACCTGATTTTCTGCCCAGAGTGAGGAGTTCTCTAGAGGCCTGAAAGAGCTTATCCACACCTGGGAAAAAATGTTAAGCTTTAGAAGGTAGAGCTACACATTTTTGAAACTTGACTGGCTAGAGAATGTAGCTGTAGCCACCCAAATCTCAAATCCCTACCTCATATAATTTTAGGTGAGGATAAATACTTATTGACTGCCCCTCGTATTTTGATTGATATTATATTAAGATTTTAAGTTACTTCGTGTAAGGATACTCAGATTCTGAATTTCTTTGGCTTTTTAAGCAGCTTATTATCTGGGTCATTGAGTATGGTGAAATAATCGGTTGTAAACTCCGCTGACCTGGTGGTCATGCCGGAGCATAAACAAAACTTTTTTTTGGTACCCACCAAAAGTATTTTTCGCACCTCGGGTTTGTTAAAATGAACTCCAGTTGCAAAAAATTGACAGCACGCACTCTTGTACCAGGTTACATCTGTTCGCATTTTTTTTTTTTTTTTTTAATTTATTGTACCATGCCGTTCCAGCAGCAGGTTTTCCCGGCAACCCCACAATCTATTTACAGTGTTGTGCCACTAACAACGTTGATGTACAATTATCTCAGATTCCTTCGTAGAGGGCCAGTTCCTTATTATTGCAATGGCCATATCACAATACTATTGCATTGAAGGTATCTGACACTATAAAGTCTCAACATCGGTTGTGATGATCTCTGAGGAGCCAGTTGATACTTCCACTATGAAGATTCAAATACCAGGAATTATGGTCACAATG
This sequence comes from Mastigoproctus giganteus, assembly GCF_048544385.1. Classification (NCBI taxonomy): domain Eukaryota; kingdom Metazoa; phylum Arthropoda; class Arachnida; order Uropygi; family Thelyphonidae; genus Mastigoproctus; species Mastigoproctus giganteus. The sequence goes on from NC_143579.1 coordinate 232,462,797, forward strand.
AAAAAGTCAACGTTTCCTCAAACCTGAACAGTCCCAATAGTACAGCAGTTAATAGTAAAGGGGAATACCTCAATCATTCTCCACTTACAGTCATCTGTTCCCAAGACGATTGTGTCATGGTTGGTACAACCGTCATACAAACTTTCCTTATCCTAACCCTTTCAATTGGTTTACTTGCCTCGTTAATTGACCCAACTTAGGATGTCTGCTATCCGTCAGTCCTGGACGTCTTGGTCTTAACACTTTTGTTGAAGAATTACACAGTCACTGTGAATTAAGTTTTACCCTTAGGAACGTTTTGTTAATTAGTATTATTCTGTTTCGATATTTTAAGAATTGTTTTTGTTGACTGTTCTATAACTTTTTCTTAATTCAGTATGTAGACTCACTCTAGTACCAGAGTCTACGTGAACTGTGGATGAATGCTTTGTAATCTCCCGTGTAGCTGGCTGGCCGCTGTTATTTAGCGCTTTCAGAAAGTTCCAACTTCCTTAACAAAAACAACATCGTTAACTACTCGATAAAATGTTGCCCTCGTTTGATGTTCAGAATTCGATTTCGGATTAATTTTTCATTACTTTGTCGGTAATACTGCCACTGCTGACAGGTCTGTAATTTATTGTTTTTATCATAATAATTTATTTTGTATGTCACTTGTGGATGGGAACCACCGTAGCGTATTTCCAGTCGGCAGCAATTTCTCCATCCACACGTGAAAGATTGATATAAGTAGTTTAATCAGTCTGTACTACATTTTATTCCAACTTTGGATGTTCCGACGTCGTTAGTGATGTCCCACTGACTGGAGTCTCACTTAACACCCTTAAAGCGTTTCATCACCTGTCTGAAGTATACGATGGATTGAACTATTCAGGGAATTCTTCATTCCAGTTCATATTTTAAACCTTTCTGTCACTTAAGGGAGAAGACTGCAATTTTGTGTGCTTATGGAGAGAGAGAGAGAGAGAGAGAGAGAGAGAGAGAGAGAGAGAGAGAGAGAGAGAGAGAGAGAATGAATTTAAATTAGTTCAAAATCTACTCATTACTAGAATGATATTCGCTAATGCTTACTATTTTCGAAAAATGACGCGAGGAACAGTAGACCATTCTGTCCTCAATCTCTGGAGTAACGTGGGCAGTGGACTGTGCTGATGAACATGCCTTCCAGTTTATCCCACAGATGCCCAGTGGCTTCAGGTCTTCCTAGTGTTCTTCAAATCATTCTTTCAAGCATGGCACAGCGTATCGTTGCGTTGTAATGTTGATAGCATACCTGTACATAGGTACGAATTTACAACGTTGCAGGATGTACCTGATACGCAACAATGTTCAGATATTCCCCTGGCCTTCGCGGTGCTCTCCAATGGGTATACTAAAAATATACCACAAAATAAGCCCCACACCATTACACTTCTTCAGTAGTTTTGTATTATCTGTACACACCGTGATGGTTCTAGTTCCATACTTCGGTTTCCTTTCATTATGTGCACTCCTCCATCGGTGATCTCACTGTCATCTTTCGTTTTTGGCTGCTGTTGAGTCTATTCACGGTTGTTTTGCACATTTAAGGACTCGAATTATTCAAGTCTCTGAACACTCAACAGTTACATCCTCTATTGTACCTGCTAAACGTTCACCGAGTATCATAACATTTAAGGTCCTGTGCGTTTCCTCATTTCTGGTGAGCTGATTTTGGCAATAGTCGGGTCACAAGGTATTGCACAGCTTTACTGCACATATCACGCATCATGTGATCTCTTCGATGTATATATTTTTGCATAGATCTTTTTGTATGTAGTCCAAACCTCCATGGTCCTAATGAAGTACCTAGGCAGTGTAGCTGTCGACTTTCGAAAAGACCGTTTTGTATCGTTAAATTGAACGGGCTTTTATAGATTTTCTTTTTAAGGACTACTGAAGTTGGTCAGTCTTTTATGGATGGACGGATTGAAAACTTGCTTCCCGTTTTGAATGTCGAGGTCCGAATCATTTTTATGATGCGCATAATTTATTTAGACTTTTCAAGTGGACAGAGTTAGTTATAGCCAGCCTTAGGCAAAGATGTAGAGTTTTTCTGGGATTTTCTCTTTCTTTGTTTTTCTGTTGTTTTTTTTTTTTTTTTTTTTTTGTTTCTTCTCCTTGTCACGCAGATAGACCGGTCCTAAATCACTAGCAGTATACGCACGCAATATACCGATGCCTCATGTCTTGCTGTGGCGCGAATCCCAACAACGCAACCCTATAAAAACGTATTGTCGTGAAACTACAGCCTAGGTTGCGTAATGACCTTCAAGGCCGTTATTGAAAAGTGTTAGTAGCATTTTAAGAAAGAATCTCTTTCTTTATTTTAATTCTAAAAGGGGCTCTGTTTGCTTTAATAAAACCTAGATTTTTCTACACTGAATATCCTTGAAGTCTAAGTTTTTGGCGCAAACTGCTGCTTCCTCTGTATTAAAAAAAAATTTTTTTAAAACATTTAAATGTATTATTAAATTAATACCATAGTTAATCCTTAACTGGAAGTTTGTGAGTAAGGCTGCTCTTTCGGCTAAGGTCGAGGAGGGGCCACTACAAACTGCGCAATGGGAATTATGGCCACAATATTTTCAAACATCTGACAGCTGTTTGCTGTGCTTGCTAAAAACATAGAGAAGAGAATTAATGAATGCTTCAGAGAAGGTGGCGCCTATTTCTCTCATCTTTTGTAAAGTGTTGTGCAGTTATAGTTCTCGAGAACTATAGTTGCACGTCAACAGACCTTACGTTCCTGGAATGATCGAAAATTGCATCAGTGGCCCAAGGATGCAAAATGCTTAATCACAGGTACGCTTGCTGCGAGATCGAATCCGTGTGCTGCCACAAAAACTGCATGGCCCAATCTACTGGCTTAAATAGTTATCACGAAGGTGTAAACTCTTCTGGCCACTTCTTGGCTGTACCGGGTATGAAATGAAATTTATTTATTGACTCTTCTTTACACTGATGCAGGTGCACTGGTGTTTCACTGTACTGAAACTAACTTTTCAACCAATAATATAAATTCTTACACCACTATAACGGGTAAAACAATAATTTCCACGCACACAGTGCGGCAATAAGGTTTCCAGACATATAATAAAAATAACCCAAAGTGAAGTAGCTCATAAATGGATTTATTTTTATTCAAATTAACCACTCCTTGATTGAATGCACTTATTACACCACCCCAAAAGTTTCTGGAAAGAATCAGCAAAGGTATCCAAAGAGATGTTCAGTTTGGCGGTGGCGGTTGCGTTTTTCTTTGTCTTCAACATCCTGAAATCCCTTTCATTTGAGTATAGCGGACTTCTTCCCTTTTTCACGTTGGAAAGAAAGGAAGCTGTCCGCTGGTGCTAGATCTGGAGATGACTGTGGATGGGTGATTTGTGCAACGCCATGTGTCATCATAAATGGCTTCATAATAAATGTGGAATGGGCGGTTGCATTATCGTACAACGTGAACCAGCCCCCTTTCTTTCGAAATTGTGGCCTCACTTGGGAAATGCGCTTCAATAGTCTTTGAAGCACCTGTACATAGAACGCGGCATTGACTCTTTCCCTTCAGGTACAAATTCATTGTGAATCAAACCCTGTGTGTCGAAATACATGATCAGTATCGTTTTGAACCTGGACTTTCGTAAACTATACTTTTTTGAGCCTTATTCATATCCAACCCATCAGCCATCATTTTGAGGGTCAAACGACGATCCCTCGCCACAATTTCCGGAACCTTTGCAACTCTGTTCTCTCGAGTTGTTAACGGACAGAGACTTTTTGGATCTAACGTCCGTCTTTGAACTGCTTTAGCCATTCAAACACACTGGTAAGATTTAACGTTTCACCACGGTATAAAAAGTTTTTAACGTTTCTGTTGCAGAATGTCCTAGTTTAAAGCAAAATTTGATATTCGTTTTCGTTGTCCTACTGCAAAATCGTGACACGACGTTAATGCTGCTAACGAAATTTCTTGTTACTTGCAACCTGACAGCTTACCGGACAATCTCTTTATCACCATCTATTGGAGCAGGTTCGAATTACAACATAACAATTTGGTCTATTTTCAAACTCATCAAACATGACCGCATCAGCGCAGTCCAGGAACTTTATTTCCACATCTCGTGTGTGTATATATATATTTATTTATTTTCCCTCGCCCATTGAAAATTCCTTTTTGATTTCTGCCCACCATTTGGAAACTTGGAATTATCTATTAAGTCGTTATCTGATTTAAGCAGATTGCTAATGTGTTTTTGAGCTGTCACATAGGCACAGTTCATATATGTTAAAAAAAAAAAAAAAACAACCTGTATTGTGTTTGCTTGTGTGTGCTTGAGGAATTGCACTGTGAAAGAGTAAATGGATAGAGAAGAATTCAGCGTTGTACAAATGTATCTGATTAATCACATGGGGTACAGTTCTGTTCTCTGATGAGTACCGTTTTAGCAAACAGATTCTAGACGTTATTTAATCTGGAAACAACGAGGAGTGCTGTGTCATCTCTCCAACATCAGAGAAGAAAAAAAAAAGGTTTTCGTGTGGGGGCGGAATAATGATCAACGGCTGCACCTCTCTTCATATTTTTGATAGGGATGCTGTAACTGCGCAGTGGTACCGAGGACAGATCCTTAAACCCTATGTGCGAACTTTTTGGGGGTGTGGTTTGCCCAGATTTTCTTTTCTTGGATGACAACACCACTGTACATAGAGCTCATTTGGTGGAGAAATATCTTGAAACAGAAGATATCAAACGGCTGCCGTGGCCAGCACGATTATTACACTTAAATCCGATCGAAGATTTTGTGGAACGCCATTTGGGCGTCGCATTGCACGCCGACAGCCAACTCCTCGGTCACTTGGTGAGATGAGGTCTGCGCTGGTGGAAGAATGGGATTTGTTACTACTGAATCTTATAATAGACATCCTTAAATTGAGCATGGTTCACCGGTTTCACTCTTGTTTAGCCATTGGAGGGGATCGTACGCTGTACTGATGTCATATGACCATATTTTCGAGCATCTTTTATCGACTTCTGTAATGTGGCATTTTTCTGATAATTCTTATACAACCCCTATAAATGTCCCTTATACCTTTCCGAAGTTTCTCTCTGTCTCCTCATTTCATCGTTATTCAATGGCACACCACCATACCAAATTTTGTCCCGCTTCATTGCAAGCTGCACGAGTTACGCTACGTTTTCTACGTGTTCTGTTAATTTTGTCGAGCAGTGTATTTAAAGTGAGTAGTGCAATGCCGTGGTGAAATTCCCCTACAATATGAGATCAAAGATGCAGTAGAAAACTTAGTTTATTCATTGCTACATAGAAACCCAGGGTATTCCCTACCTCTCTTGCAAAGTTCCAAATGCAAAGTATTCAGATCCGGCTCTAAAGTTCCGAATCCGAAGGTTCATTCTTTTATTATTCTTTAAAAACAGGATCGGAATAAACCTAAAAACATTGAAGGAAATTTTACCCGCAGATTGTTGTTAGCACTTTTCGGGGGGAAGGGTAGTGATTGTTTAGTGTTAATCCTCAATAACAGTGCTGTTTAGAAATTCAAGTCCATCAACTCTCTACTCGAGAACATTCCAGCAGCCACCAGGACTCGAAGAAATTTGTAGAACTGCAAAATCTCTTTCATCTTGAAGGCTGTTGTTTACAATACATTTAACAATCAGGATTGTTTGCTTGTTTATATTCAAATAAAACTTTCCGTTTCAAGTACGTGAGCTGAATCATTGTATCGCGGCACGCAGGTGCGCCACGAAATGATTTAAGGTACAGAGAATGAGATAACATTACTATCTAGTATTACTACTAGAGAAATAAGTAAATTGCTATCATTGTTTGATTCGAAAATTTACAGATTTTGTTATAATTCTCCCGTGTTTCTCTCTTCCGGTCCATAGCGCTCCAAATGTCTTTGACAAATTTAGTTTGCTGCCGGCTCTAAAAGCTGGAGGAAATTGAATTAAAGAACATGCCATAATGCGAATGCTTTTTTTGTTTTTACCAGCGTAATTAAATGAAAGCAATACAAATAGGTCCAGTTCCTAAGAACCAATACGTTTCATCTGAGAACTGCCGAGGAGGAAAAACAGGATACTTACGTTATTTTGAGGCCAGTTCATTGGTGTTGGGGTTTCAGAATTTTAGATGCGTTGTTTTTAATAAATAAAACTTGTGGCGAACTCATGTTATGGTTCAATTACTTCCATTCTCAGTACGATATCATTATCCGCCTGCTATTTGATTTACCATGTATGTAGCCACACATTTAGTAAGGGAATGCTGAATAATGTTTATAGTCACGCGTAGTTACATGAACACACAAATCAAGCCACTTGAGAATCGCATTTATGTATTTCAGAGAAAACACCTGGCACCTGGGCTCCGGTTAGAGTGCATCCAACGCAACCGGGATTTTCATTTTAGCTAGAGCGAAGATTTCGAAACTGACTGTTCTGTCCAGATTAGGCTTTTGGTGCTACTACATTCGTGTTACCTCCTTAGTTAATGTGTAGTGCTGGCCTATAAATGCAATCCAGGTTATGTGCTGTCGAGGACGGACTAGCTGGGTTTAAAAGAAAAAAAAAAAAAAAAAAAAACCCACAAAGGAACTCATCTTAAGTGGGAAACTGAACTACATTTATTTCTCAATATAATCACCAAAACACTTGGCTCATTGCTTTATTAAATTCTGGAAACCATTTGCTTACTCACATCGGTTGCATCCATAACCAGTGACATAACCAGCCTCCATATCGTCAGCCAAACTTTTATTACCAGTCTGTTGCTTAAATGGAGCAAACATATGGAAATCATTGGGGACGAGTTGAGGACTGTGGGGAGGATGATCAAAGAGTCCATCCCACATCAGTAATGGTCTTCTGGGCTAAACGTGCTGTTGTGTAGTGTAGCCTTCGTTATCATGTAACAGCAGTATTGCACATATCAAGTGAAATACGATGCAGCGTTCGTGGCATTCTAAGCTTTTGAAAATGTATGTGATGAACATGAAAATACGTACTATCAGAAAATCGTCTCAGTTACCTTTCCTGTTTACGACACATCGCCCTCGTGGGTAGCACAGTTGGTAGAATCGCCGTCCTTCCCATACCGGTGGAAAAGACCTTCGTTGAGTCCCGTCGATGACGTGGGCAATTTTTATGGACCTTTTTCACAAATTGGCTGAGTTTTTTTTTTTTTTTTATGAAAACCCCAAACACGAAAGGTATCAAAACCTATAGTACTTAGTACCGCGCATGGGTTGAAGGAGAAGTATGGGAGGAGGGGGATGCCGGAAACTTTGCTCTAGAGACTAAACATGGGTTTCACCACTTCAAGCCTCCAATAAGCAAAGTGAGTTAGTCGGTCTCAGGGAAGAGTAGCATTGTTTTTCGCCCAGCAAACAGAAAATCGACCACAGAACACACGCAGTATAATCGGAGCACTAGGGCCTTAGTCGCTGATGCTACCAAAACCCAACTTCAACAACGACACAGCCTGAAATTTCTTTGTCCCGTGTTAACAAAAATTCATCCAATGTACTGATAGACGTTTTCATTCGAATTGGAAGTTATGGACCTACCATTCGTCTATGGTGACAATCCTGTTAAGCATATGTCTCTCGCTGTCCACTTCATAGCGACAAAGGTGTAACTAGCGCATGTCACATGCTATGTATTTTATATTTAGGTCTCCAGCAAACTGTTCCCGTGGTTTTACCATGGGCATATCCCTCAGTGTCCGTTACATCGGTGATTCATAACGGTCTGTGTGCTCGTGTCATTGATTCCACAAGGACCACGACCGCATTGTTCTGAAGTATTGCGCTTCCAAGTAAAATTTTTAACTCCATTTGTAGATAGCCGTTGCATGATAAATAGTTCCAGCCTTGTAGTGTAAGCAAGTCGTTAGGAGTATTATTAAAATCAATTTATTTCTCAAGAAACCGTGGGTCACCCCCCCCCCCCCCGACGGCTCTGTGCTAGAAGGGTGTATTTACAGACTAAAGGTGCGAGGAACACATGTACAATAAACAAGAGTACATGCGTCCTCGACCCGAGAAATTTACAGGATTTAAATATACAATTGCATGGAGACAAAACAGTCTTTGCCAAATACAAATAGGCAAGTATTAAAAAAAAAAAAAAAAAAAAAAAGCAGTCAGTTTTGTTCAGGAGCAGGTGAAAATTATAGATTCATTATCTGGTAGCAGTTCTTGAGGATTTCCTTCCTGTAGAGCTTGTCTTCACAGAACCTATTAGGGTGTATCTTAAATTTATTGAAGATCCGAAGACACTTTCCTGGAAACATGTTCCTCGGGGAATCAATTCTTGACAGCGTAAGCCGCAGAGGGAGACGAGTCGGGGTGCTCCCCTCTTGTCCTCTTCGTGCCAGAGATTAATGTGGATACCGGTGAAGCATCAGTTCGCCCCGTTATAAGCCGTGGAAGCGTGAGGACATTTCTTGTCATGATATGTCTCCAGGTAGTGATGCCCAGATTTGCTTGTAGGGTCGATCTGGAGATAGTTAGGGGGTGACCTACCACCCTGTTCATCCATCTAAGCAACTAGTACTCTAAATTGAGATACTTGTGAAGGTATGAGGTAGATGACCAAATTTCTGATGCATAGAGAGGGATCGGTTTTAATGTCCAACAATATGATATCAATCTGTGATTTGCTATTAAGGGTTTGCTGAATTCTGAAGAGGGTATCAAGTAGATTGGTAGTTGGCGATCTCTTGTGCAGGTACTCGGGTCTGTGTCCAAAGCAGTGCTGGGCAATTGCTGGCTGAATTTCTTTTTCAAAAATTTTGAGTAAAGAACAACTGATGGAGGTTGATCGCAGGTCTTTAGGAGATTTGGGTTTCTTGATCTTTGGAATGGGTTTAACACGGAAAGTTCTCCAAATTGAAGGAACTATTCCAGATTACAGGATTTGTCTGAAAAGGTGAAGGAGAAGGTCAACTATATATGTGCTGCAAATTTTGATAATAAAGAGTGGGAAACCATCCGGACCCACAGTAACTTTGTTGGGTAGTTTATTAATGACATCAATTAGGGTCTCTCTAGTTATTTCGATGTCAGTCAAGTGTGCCCTAGGTAACCAGTCCTCCTGTGTGAGAGAAGGATCAGGAAAATCTGCCTGCAGAAAGCTGAACTGTGCCCATTCCTGGACAAGCTTTTGATAAAAAAATCTGACCGTTTCGTCGTCCCGGAGTATAAACAGAAAATTTATTTTTTATTTTAATGGCTAGTATGGTTGGCTCAACTTACCGTGGCCAGCGCGCGCGCTTGCACAGTTCTCTGATCTTCATTTGTACAGTCGCCAGGACATAATTTAACTATGCCTATACGTATATTTTTTTTATAAATTAATATATCTTCAATACATTTGAATTTACATCTATAATTTCCCCGCTCTTTTTCAAGCCATTTCGAACACGCAACCAGCCAACACGCTACCCCAGAGGGTAACAACAGCTACCCTCTGGGGTAGCGCAGTTGGTATTATCACCATCCTCCATACATCGACCCGAGTTCGAATCCCGTCGGAATGGTAAAGGAGAATACCCCCTTTGCCATTCCGAAAGTGGTCTGACAAGCCAATATACTCGATTTCCTTGTGTATGGATATTTTATGTATTATTATATTTTTTTAATCGTGTGGTTGTGGAGGATAGATAATGAATAAAGGATGTGCACACTTGAGATCGTTCGGCAATTAAATTCTTTTTTATAGGATCACTTACGGATTTGCTTTGCCCTGCGAGTTTTTGTAGAGTACATCCTTAGCGGGTATGAAAGCTTTGATTTATGTGTGTTTTGATGACTTAATCCATTAATCTAGCGAGGAGTTTTGTCAAGCGAAAAATTGGTCTTCTATTGGTCTTCACCGATAGCTTTAATTGTCACTGGCTGCACTTGATTATACGTGCTTTGCTTCTCGATGGATTGCAGAAGGACCAGTTTTTACTAAGTGATATTCACTTCACAGTCGTGTTATTTTATAAATTTTTGCCACCGAAACGTCATTTCTAAAACAATTGTATTTTTCTCTTAAAAATGTGTTTTCTCCGTGCTTTATTTAAGAGTATTTTTTTTGTTGATTTGGACTTTTAAAGGTCTAAATAAAAATTACAGCTTATATAACATAAGTCATTTTTAAGAAAAAATATAAATTCAAAGCTTATCATTAATATGTTAACTTGTGAGTTGGTTACTCGCACACTAGAAATGGTTTTTGTGGATTTATTGGATGATTGTTTTTTTTTTTATACAGCAGCATGTTCTGGAGGCAACCAGAGGGAGTAACACTCTTGATCTGATTACCAGCAGTGATTATTCATGCATTAAGAATTTACAGATAAAGGAACCACTAGGTGGCAGTGATCAGTCTACTGATGTGGAATTTACTTAAAGTTGTAACTACCATCAGGGGTAAAGGGAAGGGTTTTTGCTTTCGTAAAGGCGACTACAGTGGTCTCAGATTTTTAGGTTCTATACAGTGGGACCAACTGATGATGCTACCAACAGCAAATTCTAAATGGGAAGCATTCAAGGAAGTAATTTTGGAAGCTACTAGGCTTTTTGTTCCTACTAAGAAATACTGCTCTAGGTTTAGGCCCAAAAGGATGTCAGATGAACTAATGAGACTCGTGGAAGAGAAGAAAAATGCATGGGATGCACATAAATTGTCAGGCGACACAGAATTCTATGGTAGATACAAGCTAGTCTGTAATCAAGTCACAAAGAAGGTTAGGCAAGCAAAGGAAGATTATGAAAAATCTTTGGCCAAGGATGCAAAGAAAAACAGAAAAGACTTCTTTTACTTATATAAACTCTAAAAGGAAGGGGGATGAATCAGATTGGTCCGCTTGATATCAGTGGTTTGACTTTAGATAATCATTCTCAGATAGCTTCCGAACTAAATTAGTATTTTGCACCTACATTCACATGAGGAGTTATTCAAGAGGAGAGGGTCAGATGTTTATCAAATTCTAACAGGGAGTTAAATGATTTTCTAATAATAACTGAAAGCAAAGTGGAGGAGAAACTGTTGAAGTTAAACATAAGAAAGGCAACTGGGGTAGATGGGATCTATCCAGTTATATTAAAGGAGGTGGGAAAGGAAGTAAGCAAACCCTTACCCATAATTATGAGAACTTCCTTGGAGTCAGGGGAAGTCCCCACGGACTGGAGACCTGCAAATATATCTCCAATTCACAAAAGGGTATCAAAGAGTGACACGATTAGTAACAGATCTGTTAGTTTGACTTCTGCTCTAGGAAAAATAATGGGAGTCACTGGTTAAAGAAGCATTGCAGGATCATCTAGACAAGACAGCAGTAGCAATTCAGACACAGATAAGTTTGTCAAGGGGAAGTCTTGTCTGACCAGTTTGATTGGATACTATGATGTGGCCACAAAGGAACTGGATGCAAAAAATATTTTGATATCATATACTTGGTTTCAGGAAAGCTTTTGATACTGTTGCATATGAAAATACTGTACAAATTGGAGCAGTATGGTATTAAGGGTAAGTTGCGACAATGGATAAAAGGATGGTTGAGTGGGAGAAGACAGAGTAGTAATCAATGGATACTGCTCTATGTGGACTAATGTTAAGAAAGTTTGACTTTAGATGATCATTCTCAGATAGCTGCCGAACTAAATTAGTATTTTGTGTCTATATTCACACATGAATGTAGAGTGGTTGTCCCTCAGGGTTCGGCGTTGGACCCATTGTTGTTTTGTATATTTATCAATGATATTGATGTTATATCAAGCTTAATATCAAAGTTTGCAGATGATACAAAGGTTGGCAGGGTTGTTAATAACAGCAGTATCAGTATGCTGCTACAACGGGATCTGGAAAAGTTGGGTATATGGGCTGAGAAGTGGCAACTGAAGTTTAACATTGACAAATGTAAAGTACTGCATATGGGTAGCAGTAATCCCAGAGCAATGTACCAAAAATTAAAATTTCTGTTTATACTCCGGCACGACAACCAAGTCAGTAGGAGTTTACAATAAATCGTCAATACAAATATTTATTGTATTTAGTCACGGGCTTTGATGTAATAAAAAAGTATCACATAAAGTTTATCCCCCATATGATAAACTAGTGTGCCCTGGATTTTAAAACTATTTGGGCTGATTTCTTCAGATGTTTCTAAATTGCTCTTAAAAAAAAAAAATAAATAAATAATAATTAAAAAAAAAAAAAAAAAAATATATATATATATATATATATATATATACATAAACCTATTCAGTGAAATTCACCCCCCCCCCGCGTAGATTATGCTGCTTTCCCCGCGTTTTTACTAACGCTATCGCTACTTAATGATACTATTACTTGCTACTTCTTCCACCCACTGTATTGAAAAAGGCTCTAATTCTTCGATTTCTCTGCCACTTAAGTCTATCTACAGAAGTGCGATATTGTTCTAAAATGGAAAATATTGTAGAGAAAGTTAAATTACAGGTTCCTATTCCCTGTGCTTTACTGACATCACAAACCAAGCAAATTCACATCTTATATGTTCGAAATGCATAAATTTGACATGCCCGTCTTGTTCGACTATCACACAAATCAGTAAGTTTTCAGGTGAAGCCAGAAAGCGATTCATGGTCCAGCATTGCAAAAGAGGAACTCGACATCGAAAACTCCGTTACAACAAAATTTAACTGCCCAAGGTGCAGATACTACCTCGACTCTGTAACCTGCTATCCACATTTCATCTGCCAGTATTGGTTCTGCTTTTCCATTATCGAATAGAAATCCAGGGATTCTGATGGCTATATTAAATCCCCACGGTGTTCATGCTGAAACTCATATATAGCGATAAGAGCGGCCCTTGTGAGAGAGGGAGTGAACGAGTTACTGCACAGCTCACAGAACTAAGAGGGGGAAAAAAACTGGCCAGATTGAGAAGAAAGCTTGATATGATTGTTGTAGGGAGGTACAATACAGAGAAAGTGCTGATTTCTTAAAATCTGTGCACTGGAATCTGGTTCAAATTTCTTGAACTGAAATCACGAAACTGAATCCCAATGGGAAAGAGAAGCTGTGCTGAGCCCATGCTGAAATCTCATGGCATCGACGAGTTGATCCTTCTCTTTCTCATTGGGATTCAGCTTCGTGATCTTTTGTTCAAGAAATTTGAACCAGATTCCAGTGCACAGATTTTAAGAAATCAGCACTTTCTCTGTATTGTACCTCCATACAACAATCATATCAAGCTTTCTTCTCAATCTGGCCAGTTTTTTCCCCCTCTTAGTTCTGTGAGCTGTGCAGTAACTCGTTCACTCCCTCTCTCACAAGGGCCGCTCTTATCAACATTTGTAGAACTCCACTGATCATGTTCATAACCAGAAGGGACATTTTCAGGCAACTAGTTTAAATCCACTCAGTTCACGTGCTGTACGGCACGTGTTGAGTGGATATCTATCCCCCCCCCCCCCCCACCACCACCAGACCCGAGTCCGTCGATGACGTGAGGAATTTTTATGGGCCTTTTTCGCATCTTGGCTGAGTTAGTCGGTCTCAGGCGATGGTAGCAGGGTTTTCTCCCGGAAACTCGGGTTTTTCGTCCAGCAAGGTCCCAATACGATCCCCTCAATTGATTGCAGGTTTCATCAGAAATGAAATGCAGTTTAATATCCAGAAATTCACAGAGTAATAATTATGCTTCCTTCCTTCATTTTAAGGTCATTGGGGAACATTCTAACACTCATCAGAAGTGTTAGAATGTTCTCCAGTGACCTTAAAATGTCTTTAGACCTTTTTTGTTACTCTGGAAAGCTCTGTTACGAATCAAGTGTTATAGGACCGAGCATACCTAGCTCAGCTGACTACCTTGTCTCTCACCAAGCAGCAAGGGATTGCATCTGTTCTCTGTTGAGCACCCTTTGAAGTTCTCTGATTTCATTCCAACACAAGTGGCACCACTAGATTTGAAATATCGGCCAACAGGAGACCCAAGAGAGCTACTAGGTATCCACACCCCAAGGCAGCTTACATAGCTGTCACTCTCATAATCAGAATCAAATTTTCATTCCAGAATGTTCGCTCAGTGAGAAATGACTTTGACATTGAATTGCTGTTTTCAGGTGGGTTTGATGCGATCTGCCTTGCAGAGACATGGGCCAGCCATGAACATGATCATGCCTTGTGTATTAACTGCAGGATATCAGCTTCTCCTGCTTCCGAAGAACAGGGAGGAGACTGTTATTGTGTCGTATAGGGTTTTTGGTATATCAGCAACTTAGGCCACATCGCGGCATATATAATATGTCTGCAATTTTGCGTGTGTTCTATAGTCTGTTTCCGGGAGAAAAAAAACCATGCCGAATTCGCCTGAGACCGACTAACTCAGCCACGTTGTGAAAAAGACCCATAAATTCCTTGCGTCATTGACGGGATTCGCACTCAGATCTTTTCCACCCGTTGTGAAGAGAACCGTGATTATACCAACTAGTTATTGTCAAATCTTCCATCCAGTGGATTGGCCACTCAACATCAGTTTTCTCCAGTGTGTTTGAAGTTATTGTTGTAGAAAAAGAAGAAGAATGGGCAGCTTATTGATGTTGAAGTCATTTATTACCCCCATCCCCAATTCCAACATTCAGAATGATGTATAAACAATAGGTTGCTTACCAGTTTGCACTTTTCTACTACTGGAACTGTTTATATGGCACTTCATTTAATCCTTTTCGCCTCAGCATCATGCTCATTGTTTCGCAGGATTCTTCACCGCGATCTCCATTCACCTCACCAGACTTTCCAGGGGGAACTAGTCATCTTGCGCTGGTATTGCTTTAATTCCTTGTGAATTTAAAGAACACTTGGTTCAGCTGTTTCAATCTGAACCAATCCATGATCTGATTCCTTTTCACTTTTAAATTCTCCAAAAGGTATTTTAATGCTTTAGTTAAACTAATTGCAAAAAAAGATCGTTATTCCGAGGTTCCTCTGTCTGGATTATCGCATCCATGACGTTTCTATTGTCCCATGGAATCTTATTACTAGATAAATTGTCTCAGTTGCTGACTATACTGCATATAAAATTATCAAGCATACCCCATTCTAAGAATTAGTGATCCCCTGCACTCAAAGCATCTTTTTGGGAGAAACTAGCGTCGATTGAAATCTTGTGCCAATAAAGAAACATGGAATTTACCCTTAAGAAAGATACGCCTTTCTACATCTCAAAATGATGGACGTTATTAATCACCTTGACATTGACTTGTGGCTTGATCACATAGCCAGATTCGTTTCCCTTGGTCATCGTCCAAATAGGTTTCTGAAACAAAAACTATTTTAGTGTTTGACTATTACAGATCACCGACGGAGCTAACAAAAAAGAACGGTTTCTCTGTCGAACAATGAGTTAGCTGTAATTCCAGGTCTTAGCCAGAAACTATTGGACATCTCAGTGAAACTTTTTCAATAATGGGGAAGAGTTGACCAACTGGATGGGAACATCAAATTATGATTTGATATCAGTAGGACTAACGAAGCGACCAACAGTTTCTCAAGTGTGCTAAGATTAGAATCAATAATGCGGATTAGACCGGGGTTCGAGCCCGTCACCACCAAATACGGAGTATGCGGAAAGGTCAAGGAATGACCACCGCATATCCCGGAGCAATATGGCCTTAGTTGCTAATGCTCCTAAAAACCAAAAATAACAATAACAATAATGCTCTTGAATGTAATCGAGACGTTACATTCTTTGAAGAATGGGACATCCGACCATAACATGAATAATGAGTAGCGTGACAGCGGCTACGAGTTTTTATCGTTCAGCGATGCTTAGAAACAATCACACCTCTGCTCTAACCTCAACAGTATAAAGCCAATAAACAGATTCTTCCCAAATGCAATAATTAGGATCTTCGAGGTTCTATCTATCGATTTAGCGTGAAAGTGCAACACCAACTACAGGCAATAACATGGCACCGTCTGGAAGAAATGTGTGGTCCAGAGCTGCGCTTGCTGCCAAAATCTGTTGTAACCTGCAGGGCTCTGAACTATATCATTTGATCATTTTCTTATGAGATAATCACGGTGGATGATGAAACACGACTTCCTGCAATTTTGAATGAGTGAATTCCCCCCCCCCTTCTTATACTTTGTGAGATAATTCATCTTAATGCTTTTCTGGGTTTATAAATTCCTTTGGTTTCTGTTACGGGGATAGATCTCTGCATATATTCATTTTACAGTTATCGAAAAATATTATTAAAAGCCGCGTCCTACATTGACATTTTGTTTAATAAGCCCTTGTGATTCCTGTGAGATGGAGCATGGGATGGTGTCCCATGCTACATCTCACCTCTCTTAGGCCCTGCATGACAGGAATTTTCGATAGTATATTATTCTGCTGGTGAAAGGTTGTCCAGAGACAATGAGAGCTAAAAATTACCGTACTTTTCTGATGATAAGACGTACGCAAGTTCAGAAGGATTTGAAAAAAAATCACAAGGGCTTATTAAACAAAATGTCAATGTAGGACGCGGCTTTTAATAATATTCTTCAATAATCATCTCAGCCATAAATGTGTCAGCCATCCCACTCCGAAAGTTATAAATATATATGAATGAAATCAGTAAAAAAATAGATTTTTCATCACGTATGAAAATAAATTTTAAATATTTTAAGCGCAATGGGCAAATTTGGAAACAATTTAATTAGATTAGTTTACAATAATTTCTGTAGCAAATTCACTGGAGTTAAACTAGTTTGTTCTGTAAATATTCTTCATAAAAATCAGTTCATCGCATATTTCATGTAAAATATCTTTAGCGTATATCTGCTATTATTTTTGTGCTGAGGATTTGTTCATGTCTTAAATCAAGCCATTATAAGAAATGGCACCCAGAGAATATATATTCAAGATTCAAGTCCTATTCCATACCACCAGGTTTACTTTAAAAATTCTCTCACAAACCACCTCCAAAAGGAATTGTAAGATATTTGTTTAAAGGTGTCATGTTGTCTTATGCATTTAATCGATTTTGAATGTCTCATATTACGGGGGGACTCAAAAAAGATTTCTGTTCTTTTTGAGTAATAAGTAACGCTTATTACTCAAATGACTCGCTAATAAGTAACGCTTCACCAGTGGAGAAGACTAATGTTACTTAATCTCGCCGGATACTACCACCCAGACAGCACCGGTTCGAAGCTTGTTGACTTCTCATCAGTGGGTGGGCAAGTACCCTATTGTTGCAATAGTGACAACCCAGTTATGAAGTATAAAGCCACAATCAGAGTCTTCTCCACTGGTAAAGCGTTACTTATTCAAAGTAGTGCAACACCTCGATCACTCGTTGTGAAGGTTGGTTCACAATATGAGATATAATTAAACGATGCATTCGTACTAATGGGTAGTAGAAATGATGTACATGCAGTAATCATGCATAAACGAACTCTTTCATTTTTCAATCACTTTCAAATCATGTTTTTCAACATAAAAACACTAAATATTCCGAACACTCTGGGTCATGGGCCCTGGCCAAATGGCCCTTTTCTATCTGGGCCTGCTCTCAATTATTGTTAGGGGGGAGAGAGGGGAATATTCATGTTCCTGCAGCTTCGAGAGGCAGAGAAAAGTTCGCAGAAAAAAGTAGAAAATCACTGCTAGGTATTGAGCTGGTAAAGTGTTTGCTCCTGCTTTGCAACCATTTCTCTGTCAGAACTGAAAAATGGTGTCTTTCTTCCTCACGCGATCTGTTTGCAGGAGTTGTAGGAGCCATGAGAGAGTCGTGTCCGGCAGGGTGTGGCTGATGTAAATTAATGAGATGTCATAAGAAACTTTTTCGGTGACTACAGTCAGAACGAGGGCCTCTGCCCCTGCGTGACGGCCTGTGGTGACAAGCACGTGTGTGCTAAAACGTCGCACGGTAGCATGTTCGACCGCACCTAGCGAGTATAGGGCGTGCCATGTTACCGTTGTCGCTCGGCATGCACTCACGTTTAACTGCTGGTGTCACGGCTGACGTACTTTGGGCGGCAGCCCGTCGCAGTGGGAGGGACCTGCGACACCGCACTCTTTAAGTGTGTGCGTGATTTGAGGTGGCGAAAAGCGTTGCGTGCTTTATTAGGACACAGTTAAGTGTCGTAAGGGTTGTCGATGTAAATGTTTTCTAAATGACCCCCGTTTACATGCCGGTCTTCGTTGCTGTTTTGTACAAACAGATTTTCCCTCGTTTATACACCGATAAACATTATCATAGTCAGGCACACGTTCCACAATGAGTAATGATTCTGGTCGGACGCGAGAACTCATCAGCGACTCCGCCGGTAAAATGTCTTCACGAACGAGTTCGTGCAGTGCACGCGCTGCACTGCGATTTTCGCATGTCCCCCGATACACGTAATCACTTACGGACAATATTGTGCACATTCTTAAGTCACATATAGTACATTCTAAAAATAAATAAATTTTCTGTTTATACTCGGGGACGATCATGGACCATGGTTAACTTAAAAGCATGTAGGTAATACCCCTAGTTACCAGGCATAAAGACCGTCGGACATAATTTGATCCGAATTTTAGATTTGCCGTCCACATCGAGCAGCTCCTCAAACGGTTCGACTGTCGCTGATGGAGAGCGAAGCAGCACCTACTCACGATAGGAAAACAATCAGCAGATACATACAGACCTCATTATATCCCTCAGTCTTGTGTGCCACAAATGCGGGCTTCAGCATCTCCCTCCCTACTTGAACCTTGACCTCTATACTGGACCTTGAAATCGGTAAAGTGCCATGGTAAAAAAAAAAAAAGGTTAACTGTAGCCGTTATCAACCCACTGCAGGATGGAAGCCTCCTCAACAATTCATGCTGAGGGAAATAGACCATAATCTGCCACGCTGGTCCAGTGCGGGCTGACAGATCGACCGTATTTAGCAGTCAGGGGCTTGAACCGCTGTCTACTCAAAGAACGTGTAAGCACCCCCACTCGGCTACGGAGACCTAGATCCCCCCCCCCCCCCCCCCCCCCAGACTAGAACCACAGTTATGAGACAACAACTAAACGTCCCGAGGTTGCAGACCCCGGGATGTTCAGCTATTGTAGACCTCATCACTATCATACAATGGTGATGAAATGCTCCGGGACGATCACATGGTCAGAAGAATTCACAAAATACAAGGAACAGCTCTGTATTTATTAATTGCACGGGATCGAACCCCGGTCACTCAAAGCACGTGTACTTTTTATACTCTTGGGCGACCACATAAGGTTAGACTTCACAAGGTAGAGGAATTACAAGAACATTACTGTGTTTATCTGTCATGTGGGTTTGAACCATGGTTAACTTAGAAACGTGTAGGCAATACCCCTAGTTACCAATCATAAACACTGTGGGGTATATTTTGTTCCGAAGCTTAGATTTTCCGTCGACATCGAGCACACACTCTATATTCACAAGAGGGAAACAACCAGCAGATACATACATACCTCAATATATCCCGTAATCTTGTATGCCCCAGTGGTAGATGACTTTCATCAACTGGTGAAATACCACCACTTTGCTAATATATTGGAGGCTTGAAGTGGTAAAACCCATGTTTAGTCTCTAGAGCAAAGTTTCCGGCATCCCCCATACCGCTCCTTCAACCCATGCACGGTACTAAGTACTATAGGTTTTCATTAAAAAAAAAAAAAAAAAAAAAAAATCTGGGCCTCAGTATCTCCCTTCCTCAGAAGCCAATATTCAGTTCCGAATACTGGACCTTTGAATGGTAAACATCCCCGCTCCAATCCCAGACTAGAACCACAGATATGGAACAACAACTAAACGCCCCGAGTTTGCAAACCTCATCACTGTGAGGAGTACGATGATGTTGATAAAACGCTAACAGCTGAGATAAATGTCCAAAATATTTGGGATATATTGTAGTGGCAAGTTCCTCCACAATCTCTGAAAAAAAGTCCCCAAATCATACAAAACCGTAACTGGTTGCACGTGTGTGATCGATTCTCACCAGCTCAAGCACTTCAATGCATACAGGGGCCCTGCAAAAAAATGGAAATAGAGCTACTGAAATTGGTGACCGACAAAAAATGCAGACAAGGCAGCTTCTCCTTATTTTATCTAAATGCGAAGTAAATGGCAATCATCTTTGAGACAACTACATTTCCTTCCTACAGGTGCCTTGCATATGAATCAGCACTCTCGGTAACGTACAGACATGAGGATAAACTGATCTAGTGAACTCATCCTGTTTTCTACGTACAGTATATTTTGTTCTAACTTTATAACATCCCTTTATAATATCTGTATAACATCCCTCAATCATCATTATAATCCGCTATGATGATGAAAAAAAAAGTGTATATAAAATTATGTAAGTATATCGGTTAATATTAATACTTTCTAAATCAAAATTCAAAGCTCCTAGCCCTGGTGCCATGGTGAGCGTTATACTAGTAATACATTGTAACACATAACATGAACCCTTACTAGTAATAAAGATTATTGACCACTCTGCTATGACTTGCCCTCGTTGCAGGCCACATTGCAAAGAAAGTATCTTGGTTAAAATGAACACTATCGCCATGATGAATTTCTTTAAAATGAAATTCCACGATGAATTCCTTTTCACTCGCTGTTGTCGTTGTCTTGTCTTAAGCGAATATCTGGGTCTTTCACCATTCAAAACATGCAAGCCGGTCTCAGTGGATATACGCTTCTCAGACATCATATTGACCACTCAGGATCGTCCTTTAATTAGTGTAATTTTTGCTTGACATTTGAAATTTATTCTGTTCATTGGTTTACAGTTACACTCCTGGCGAAAAAATTACATACCTTTATTCTGTATCTATTAACGCTACCTTTTGCCCGAATTACAAACCTTGCACGTAGTATGATGAATTCCACTGAGGCGTCTGAGGGAGTCTAGCTTCAGATTTGACTATTCTTCCATCAGGATATTTGTTAGCTGCTACATTATGGTCGGTAGAAAACTGAGAAGCAGAACTGCCCTTTCCAATATCTCCCGGACATTCGCAATTGGATCCGGGGAATTAGGCGGCCAGGGTAGACGTTGGAAATCTTGGGAATGCTCCTCTGAACAATTCAGGCGCAATTTTTGTATGGTGTACAGTTGTGATGTCGTTGATGTTCAGATCTCCCGTTACAGCAGATTCGATAATTCTCGGTTAAGACGACTCGTTGAATTTGAGAGTAATCTGATAGCCACAACTGAAGCTATTCCTAGTGTAACAGTTACAGAACTTTCTCAGCAACTCAATTCGACCCATCCCACCTTTCGCCACTTAAAACGACTGCAAAAAGTGACAGAATTTGACTAATGGATTCCACATGAATTGCCTCCAAAAAAAACTCTGACACCATGAGTAGACATCTACATTTCACTGCATTCCTGTCACCATCAAGTACCGTTTCTGGATGGAATTGTTACTGAGGACGACAACTGGATGCGTTGCTGGTTACCGCAACGTTAAATGTGGTACGGCAATGGTATCAATGTTGACCATTTGATCACATCTAAGCACTATACCCTACGAAAGTGTTACTGTGCGTTTTGTTGGATGTACTGGGCATAGTTATTTTAGATGATCACAGTGATATCTGTTTCAGTAAGAATGTTGGAGCATTGCATTCCAACAAAAACTCCATTCTTTGGTCAATTCAAAGCGTATTTTGTTTCATGAAACTACACGCTATTTTCAAAATCGAAGTAGTTGGTTTTGGAAAATATGCCAGAGCCGCGCATTCCTCGATACCTTTGCACCTTCGAACTACACCACCTAACATTACTTTCGAGAATTTTGAGTCAGTTTCGTCAATGAATGGAGGAACACCTCGAGTCTTCTTGAATCGAGGCTTTAGTTAGTCGATCCAGGCGGAAGGAGTAGGATTTTCCCCTTGAGTTATCCCGGATTTTTCAGCCCCCCCCCACATCAGTCAAATCGGCCCGTGAGCACACTTGTACAGACATAATATACAGTTGCACAATATGGTCTAAGTCTCTGATGCGTCTAAAACCCAACAACATCAACTTAGAACCAATACTCTCCTCTTTCTTTGACTCAAAATCAACAGGATTTTTGTCTTAAATTATAAAATAGCTAATGCTGTTTGGCCTTTTTTAACGATCAGTAGAATTTGATCTGCTTAGTTAATGCAGTGGTCTTGATGGCCAAAGCAGAACAAACTTTTGCCATCAAATCGAGTTTTCGTAGTATTGTACTAAAGTGTAAAGTGTAAAGTGTAAAGTGTATTTAGGGTCATACGGCACCAGGGGTTTCCCCCATCTCCGCGTTGTTTACATTGTGATGGGTGTACCAGTTTGCTGGAAATGCCAGAGATTTAAAAGTGTATGGATATTGTACATGTGTAGTGTCGTGTACCGTTGTTCATCTGGTCATTTAGCCGCTGGACCCCTACTGAGGCCCAACGTTGCCCCACTTTAGCCCCGTGGAGGCAGACCAGGTACACCAGTATTATAATTATTTACTCTGGCAGGTCCTGCCACCTAATTTCCTTAGATTTCAGTGGCTAGGACCTAAAAAAAAAAAAAAAAAAAAAAATGCACATATACGACATACAAAAATGCATATGCATACACTTTTGTACTATCGAGGTATCTTGTGAAGACAAAGTTGTTTATCCTAATCAACTGTAATGAGACCATTGCATTATCTAGTTAGGTGTATGTTAAGCGCCACAGCAGCAAGGTCTGTGAGGCATCATTAAAAAGTAGTTGGTCTGAGGCGAGCCTTCTGTCTTGCTTGTCCATACACTCTTCAGCTTGCTGGAAGGTGTGTTTTCCCGCAAAATGTAGCGTCTAATGGCTGGTTACGGAAACAGCAAGTTTGCTGCCTTCCAGCAAACTGTACAGTCTATTGCCTTTATAAGGAATGGTGGTAGTTATTTTTTCTGTACTTTTATAATCTCATAGAATAGTTATTGTCAATGTCTGTATAATTGTTTTTACGTCTTCGCCAATATAACTTTTCCCTATTTCTAACTAAATTTATATACAGTTAATGTACGCGGTGCGTTACGTTTCAGGTGAGTTCGATTTTTTCTTAAATTATTTGATTTTATTTTCTTGTTCTGTGAATAATAGAACTGAACTGAACTGAACTGAACCTTATGAATTAATTACTGAAATTATAACTTTATAGAACACTTAATAAAACTCTATAGCTATATGTTCTCTAAACTTAGCCGTTCATTTTAATTACAACTATATAATATTTGTTACTCTACTCCCGTATACTCTTTTTAAAGCCTCTTTTCTCTATATATGTGTGTAACTCTTCAGAAGCTACAAAAATAGTTAACGTGGAGATAAAGTGGTACTTGCGTTCAAGTTCATGTAATTCTCTTGTATTGTTTCTTTTACACCTCTCTAACCTTATCCGACCTTCCAGAATATAAACAGGAAACTTATTTACGACTGCGTGTTTGTGTACACCAGCGGTTCTCGAACTTTTTGGTCTCAAGACCCCTTTACACTCTTAAAAATTGAGAACCCCAAAGTCTTAGTATAACGTCTTAAGTATTATTATGAAAATAATTTGACCTCTCGGACCCCCAGGGGTCCGTGGACCACACTTTGAGAACCGCTGGTGTACGCAATACGCCGCGTATCTGCTCGAATGGAAAATTACCAATCTCTGACCTACGGTACTTTTGTGGTCATCCAACATAAACTGTGGGCAAGCATTGTTTGTATGGCTGCAATAAAATGAATATTCTCCAGTTCTTATGAAGGTTTTTTTTTTTTTTTTCTCTCTCTTCTCTCCTTTCCTTGTTCCGTTGTATATTCACCATTTCCGGTGAAAATTTCATTTTTATAACGATTGTACAGTGTTGTACACTGGGATTTGAATGCGTCACTTATAAATGGATGAACTATGACACCTCTCTTTGAGCAAATGACATCACTTTGCTCCGAGGGAAGGAAACTAGAATGCCAGGATAAAGACTGGGGAAGGGAAGGGTGGAGAACTGGCAGTCCCTTTAGGTATTGTTATGAAACTGTTTGCCCGTGCTCCACGAGACGTTCTTTGTTTGTGCCATCGATTTCAACGACCAACTGTTGCACAAGAGCTTTACTTGTGGTTCTCCACTACTTCCGCAGACACTCGTAAAAGATGGTGTATTGGGCGCCTAGTTCTAAGAAACAATCGACGATTAGTTTCCGCTCTGCATGCCCCCAAGTGATCGCCTCTGAAGAACCGGAAGGCTGCGCCATATAATGACTTCCTTCTGAATATAATAAGAGACCCTCCTCTTTCACCCTTTCCGAGAAACTGACTGGAATGTCGTTAATTCCTTTTGAATAAAACTGTTTTCTCGTCTTCCAGGAAACGATGTAATCCTTAGAGCAGCTTTAGAACTTTATTAGTATTCCCCCATTCCTCCCCACCAAAATCCGTGAGATTCCTAGTAGAGATTATTCCTCAAAATCGAAAACATTGTCGACAGTATGTACTCCAAAAGATTTTTCTCCATAATTATTTCGCATTACTTGTGATCAGGCTTCGACAGATTTGTTCAAGATTTAGGGCGGGACCTGCGAAAATTTGGCGATGAGGATTTAGAGCACCACATTGGGGGAACGTCCCCCCCCCGATAAATGAAAAATTTGCGTTGTAGTTTTTAAATTCATATAACGTCGTCTTCTCAAAGTCGCCCTTATTGATTAGGCGATCAGTCGATAATTTGTAAGCTGTCAAAATTAAAAACTTAAATTTCTTTAATTTCTTTGTTAATCACAAGGAAAATTAAATTTCTTTGCGATTAACATTTATGTTTAATTAATTTAACAGCTCTGTCTTCTAACTTCTCTGTTAACGCTGGCGTTCCCTGGGGTTCAGTTTTCTTTCTTCCATTCTTTTCCTCTTGTATGATAATGACCTTCCACTGACCGGAAATCTTATCCATAGTTTCGCTGACAGCACATTGCATGCATTCCATCTTCCACTTTGAGAAACCTTGCCCTGCACACACTGCTTCAACTTCTCGAATATCCATTACCGATTCCCTAAATGCTTATCTCCAGATAACTCCCTAGTGGGACAAAGTTAACTTAGTCGATTTTAATCCTTCTGAAACTCAGTCCTGTCTTATATCTCGCAAAAAGGATTCTTCTGCTACTATGCTTATCTTCGATGACACTCATTTTTAGACAAGATCACATATCTCTATTAGGATTACCCTGACTTCTATTCTCCCTTGGCATAAGCACGTCACAAATATTGCTTCCTCTGCATCTAAAACACAGGGTTTTCTCTTTCTGGAGATCTTCACGCCGTGGCCGATTTAGGAGATTCAAGCAAGGGTTTCGCTGTGTATTGTTGTTTCCCCTCCCCCTTCTTGAAACTGGTTTTTCATCCTGGGAAACAGCAACCCTACCATAATGAATGCAATTTTCAGACAGGATGTACTAATGCTGCGTACTCAATGAACACTCATCCAGCCCTTTAGAAGTGTAGTGCTATTTTGTTTAGTTCAATGCTGAACTTTGGCTCCAAAATTAATCTTTAAGAACAAATGTTTTTCGTTTGTTGAATTTCTTACTGTGGATTACAGATCACAGAATACACGTCAACCCATTATTTGATTTATTTATTATTTGAAACACGAAATTTGTACTATGATCATTCATTTGTTGGTATGCTGAGTTTTCAACAATATGCGAGTTCTTGTCGAAAAGTCTAAGACTACTTTGAAGGGGGCCACTTAAAACAGTTTTTAACTGTGAGATGGTCGAGTTCCTCTGTGGCATTTTGTTGGAATCTCATCAAATGTTCATATTTTCAGCTTAAATTTGAGTTTGGGGAAGAGAAAACAATCGCGTAGTATGGAGGGTTCGGTATTACAGGAATATATATATTTTTTATTTTTATTTTTGGGCCAAAAAATTCTTGAATGGGGTGTAGTGCCCTCGCGCTTAGCACATTGGTGGGGGATGCACTCTGTGCCGAAGTATTGTTAATGGTGGAGAAACCATCCATTATTTTCAGAAAGCTAGTGGAATTTTTCTCATTTCTTTTTCCTCCTATTGAATCATAATCTCCTCTCTGGTGTGGAAAAGAAAGAATCAACATTTCCACATTTGACCTGTCGTACTTTTTTTTTTTTTTTGACATTTCTGGACAAGATCACATATCTCTATTAGGATTACCCTGACTTCTATTCTCCCTTGGCATAAGCACGTCATACTAATGCTGCGTACTCAATGAACACTCATCCAGCCCTTTAGAAGTGTAGTGCTATTTTGTTTAGTTCAATGCTGGACTTTGGCTCCAAAATTAATCTTTAAGAAGAAGTGTTTTTCGCTTGTTGAATTTCTTACTATGGATTACAGATCACAGAATACACGTCAACCCATTATTTGATTTATTTATTATTAGTTTTAATTAAGTGATTAATTTGGTGACTTCTATTGAATTGTCTTTTTCTGGTCATAGCCATACACCCATCTTACATATGCAGTTCATGAAATTAGGGTCATTTTCAGCTCCTCACCATCTCTCAACAATGAATCTTTGAGTCTAGTTGAGGTAAAACGAACTCTTAACTTTGGTCTGTACAACAGTTATCCAGTTAAGTTGCAACCGTTTATAATACAACAAAATTTCATTAAAAACTGTGAGGAATTACAGAACGTGTTGGAAGTGTCCACCTTGCTCGTAGATATGAATTCACACATTTTAATTTGTGTTACTTATGAAGAATTATCGCCGAATGTCTCTCGATATTGCGAACTTTTCTTTTCCAGGAAAACCCAACCCTACTAATAAATTCTGTGCTGGTCCTCAAATACTATTGATGATACGATAAAACTGTCTTCTACCACCAATCTAAAATTATCACTACTGTCTGATGACCAAGTGCTTTGTTGCTGTAGTTACTTTGCTACACACAGTTGATCAGTGGATACCCTGTAATCGCGAAATTAGTCTCGCAAATTTACAGTATATGTGTATAGATACCCGAATAGCACACACTTTATTATTTATTTATTAATAACCATTTATAATGGGAAAATGGTTCGCCGTCCTTATTGTGGCTACTGGAAGATATCAGTGGTGTTGGTGTTCCAGCGCATTTCGAGTGGAGTAATGTAGTTTGCTTCATTACAAATCTAACCTGGTGTCTAGAGGTATTGCTGGTTTGTCACTTCAGTAGCCAGAAGGAAATGGAGTGCTCTTTTCGCGTACTTCATTTCTCGACCTGTCATAATCGTTGCACGCGGTTGTCTGCTGTGGTTTACAGCGAAACTTTCTGGTTGACCACCTTGGACACACACCCACATTACTTCCCGGATATCTCCCTGACACATTAGATACTGGCAGGCGTTCTTTACCTCTAGTATGTTATCGATTATTTTTCTTCTATGGCAACTATCAGTTTTCTACGTTTCAATCCTTTTTTACTGTGGATTTTCACTGGCAACAGTTACATTTGTGTAAATATCTTTTTGTAGCACGTTTTTCTATTGACATTAAATTATTATTTTAAAGAAATTGCAGTTACTTAGCGGGAGAACTTCTGTAAACTCGCATTCCATGAATACCTTTAAGTGTCAGCGCAATGTCACTATTATCGTGGAAAGCGCCTTTTCGGTATGACAACCACATTGGTTAAACGCACGTGTTCACCGTGATCAAAAACGAGATATGGTAGTAAGTTTAAGTGTTAATACTCTGGGACTGCCATATAGGATCAGAGTAGTTCCTTTCTCCAAGAGGTGGCTCTACTTGCCTACATAATGTCACATTACCACATTTCAGCCACCATTTGTATCAGTATTGAAACAATGAGTTGGACGCGAACTCGACTTTATGGACAGCTGCATAGTTCCTGCAGATACGTCACACTGATTCCTCATGGCCTCAATTGCAATGGCGTATAACACACACGCTAACAAGATGGCTGAACTTACTTACAAGAACTTACTTCATTTAAACAATATTATAATGTTGAAATGATTTTGCTCTTTTAATACCATGATGTAGCTGTTTTTGGAACATTGTACAGCCAGCTCTGTTTTTTAAGTTCTCCTTCCAAGGCTGTAATTTATTTATAACATGGGAAAGTTTGTCGAAATTTAGAATTCCGTTTGCTTAATTTTCCAGGACAAAAAATTTTGCTACCGTATTTTGAAATCACTATCGTGAACAAACGTGGTTTCTCTAGTTCGGATCTTTCAGCGTTAGGGAACAACCTTCTTCTGGTTTGTGTTTCTGGCCAAATACAAACTGCTGTCCGAAGGTTGTTCCCACACTCAAATTAAGTTTACCCTTGCCGAACAAAATGTTGCAATTTATGTAAATATTTACCTCATATAAACCTGAGGTTCTCAAATTTCTGTTGGCCGCATACATCTCGTACTGTCATCACCAGCTAAAACGAAGTACGACAGCTGACTGCATGTCCAGTGTTATGGCTCAGATTGTCTCCTTGTAACTCAGGGACGCCCCTGAGTTAGTGTCCCCCCCCCCTGTTGTTTCTCTCTGTTTACAAGCAGTCTTATTTTTTAAGCTTTTGATTTTTCCCTCCCGAAACATGGTACATCTCATGGATTTTGTTGATCTGAATCCAAAATTTGAAATTGTGTTTTGCCTAGCATCCACAGATTTACCCCACCCCTGTTTTCTTTTGTAATGACCAGGAGCACATATTCGCCAGCATACTAAGTTTCACCTTACTTGGTAACGTAGTTAGTATCTTGATTACACCAAGCTATTATTACTATTCACTGTGTTTGTTATGGGTCCTAGAGTGGAGGAAATGCATTTTTCGAGACATATATGTGGGAATAAAGTTCCCGGACTGGTGCAATAAAAAGAACACAAAGTGTGAAGGAGCTTAAAAAATAGTTTTATTTTTAGTTCAATGGTTTTATTATTAATTAAAATTTATTATTTTAATAATGGTTTTATTGTTAAAGTAATCACCAATTGACTGAACGTTCGGTTCGGCGGTTATTTACAATTTTCTTTGAGGGTAGTTTCACCTTGGGAAAGGGAAGAAGTCCACTGGTGCTAGATCGGGGAGTAGGATGGATGGTTGATTTGTACAATATCATGTTTCGTCAGAAATGTCTTCACAGACTGTGCAATGGGCGGGGACATTGTCGTGCAACAAGAATCATCAGCCTTTCTAGAAATTGCGTTCTTACCCTCTTCAATAATCTCTGAAGCACTAGTAGTCAATGCTGCGGTCTACGTACTACTAAGTACGTAGACCGCAGCATTGACCCTTCAGGTATAAATTCCTTCGGAATTACACCCTGTTTGTTGAAAAACGTGATTAGCATCGTTTTGATCTTGGACTTCTTTAAACTAAACTTTCTGGGTCTTGGTGATGAAATCCACTGCATGGTCTGACGCTTCGTCTCTGGGTCGTACTGAAACACTCAACACTCATCTCCAGTGACAGTGCAGTCAAGGAAATTAGGATTGTGTCGACAAGTCTAGATGAAGTTTTCGCATGATAACCGTCTTCGTTGCTTCTGCTTATCCGTGAAGCATAAATTTTACACGGACCTTTTCCCTAAATCGTCGTGCAGAATTTGACAAATCGTCCCCTTATTTTTATCCAACTCATCAGCCATGTGATTCTGAGGGTAAAACGACGAACTCTTGTCACAGTTTTCGAACTTTTGCAACCCTTTCGAGAGGCTGATGAATGCCCACTTCTTGGGTCATCGCAAACATCCTCATATACAGTCATCCCTCGATTTGTGCACCTTGTGCAATGGAATTTTTGAGATAGTAGATCGCGGCGCATTTTGAAGGAAAAAAGTAGATCGCATCACATATTAAGTTGGCCACTCCTGGCTTATACCATTCAAACACACTCGTACGACTTAACAACGTTTCATTACCATAAACGTGTGTTAATATTTCGTACGTTTCTGTTGCAGATTGCCCTAGTTTAAAGCAAAATTTGACATTCGTTCGTTGCTCTGTTGCAAAATCGTGACACAGAACGTTAATGCTACTAACGAAATTGGTTGTTACTTGCAACTTGACTCTTACCGAACAGTCTCCGTACCGTGAGTTTACTAATAACTACAATATACTACTTTCGTTTATTTCCAAATTCATGGAACCACAACAGCACAGTCCCGGAACTTTTATTGCCACACCTCCTATTACAGCCGGGATTTTAATAGGCTTGTAATAAATCCTCAATTAAGATATTATAGTTCTCTTTATTGTTGCCCAAAAAATGTCAGAAGCGTTTTCGCATTTTCGAACTTTCATTGGGCCACACGTATATGCTCCACGATTAGGGCAGACCTTATCTGCCCTAATTGTGGAGCATATAATTAGGGCAGAATTTGAGTCCACTTCTTGTCCTGATTGCTCAATATGCATCCAAAACGGTTCACATAAGTTCTTTAAAGGGACGTTTAGACTCTGTGAGATTTAATTTTGTAATAACTTCATACATAACAAAAGCAGTTTGGTGATTTAATGCATTGATGTGACATTTTAAAAATATTGTCAACCGACGTCGACACAAAAAGAGCATGAGTTTACTAATAACGTAAACTCCACATTGATAACTCACTGATTGACCTGTCTGGGAAGTGTGTCCTTTATATCTGTCCGGCATCGGGAAGCTTATGGGGGTGAGGTGGTAGAACGGTCTGGAAACTACCAAGAACTGATCGCTGCAGGAAGATCTAAGAAAAACTACTGATTCCATTCTCACTCAGCTGTCCAGCTAATGTGAACTAGACCAAATCTTAGTACGCGAAAACTAAAATATGAAATATTTTACTGGGGGTGCTAATCAAAAACGGCCTTTAAAGAAATTTTGTTATTAGAAAATATTCAAGTCATTCATGTGCGTTGAAACTACGATTCTTATATAATTTTTTTTCATTACACATGAGTGATTTAAATGTATATCAGTTTTTGAACACCCGGACTGTTTCAAATATCCATCTTTCCTTTATCAATCACTTCCAGCATATCACCCTCTATAGAAGCCATCACAGTGATATCCGTTGCATATCACTGTGATATGCAACGGACCTGACAGGATCCGTCTCTGTGCCACTGCTGAAGCCTAGGAATTGACTCATTTTTAAACGAGTACAGTTTACTGTATCTCTTTAGCTTGAAAATGAGAATTTTGTATTTTCTTATCCTGGCCGTGGTGGGAAATGTTGAGTTCTATTCTTTCAAATAGATATGGTCAAGAAAATATTATATGACGTTATTAAGAAACAATACAGAAAAACCGATTTTCAAAAATCTGAAAATTGTGGAACGCTAGTTTTAAACTCGGGTGATCCATAACTTGCTGGGAATTTGAACATCCGTGGTGTAACTGCTCCACTTCGCATATATTTATTTCCATATTGTATGGCAAAAGTTATTAATTGATGACGTTCTTATTTATTTTGATCCAGTCAACGATAAAAAGAGTCAAAATGGATTGTACAAAAATGGCAAAAGGGATAGTAATTTTCGGGTGATCAAAGAACGGGGCTAGAAGATGAAAATAGCAACATCATTTCAAAGAGTAAAATATGCAGATGAAAGGGAAATGAAGAAAAAGTTAAATTGCATGAAGGCAGTAGCTGCCTTTGATACCCTTCTTAAATTTGTTAATTCCGACGGAAAATTCGAAAAATATTTTTGCTCTCCAAGATAAATTAATAACAACATTAGGAAACAGCAATACAATAGAATCTTTACCCAAAGAACATTTCTGATTTCTTCATTAAAAAAAAAATAAACAAATAAAAAAAAGGTAAATATGATTGTACTTTTTTATACCATTGTGTTTTAAATACCGTAAACAT
The DNA here is from genome assembly GCF_048544385.1 of Mastigoproctus giganteus. Taxonomy (NCBI): domain Eukaryota; kingdom Metazoa; phylum Arthropoda; class Arachnida; order Uropygi; family Thelyphonidae; genus Mastigoproctus; species Mastigoproctus giganteus. The sequence goes on from NC_143579.1 coordinate 232,494,662, forward strand.
TAAAAAAAAATCATTTTTTTTTCGTTCGTCATATTTGTGTCTTATTCCATCTAGTCAGTGCTTTCCAAACTTTTTTTTTGACGCCGCATACTATCAATGCCAAAAATTATTCGACACACATCCTTTTTTATCTTTCAAATTGGAGACGGTGTGCAACGGTGTGCAGCTTCCTTTGTTTTGGGATAAAAACGTAAATAAGAGACGAAGACGTGCGATGCTAACAGAAAGCTTAACCAAGGCCATCCGGAATCAACATCTGTGTAGCTTTCAGGTGGAAAGAACGTGGCTAGAGCTCACTTGCCGCCGGATGTGGACATACGGGGGGGGGTGGAAGAAACACAACCTACACCGATGAGCCAAAACCTTATGACCACCTACCTAATATGATGTTGATCCACCGCGTGCAGCCAAAACAGCTCGTACCCGGCGAGGCATTGACGCTACAACATTTCTAAATGTGTCTTAGTTACGTAACCAGCAGATCCTTTAACTCCTCTAAGGTCCATGGTTGAGACGCCACAGATCGGAGTTGCTGTTCCGACATAAACCACAGATGCTCAATGGGATTGATGTCTGGGGAATTTGGAAACCAGGGCAATACCTCGAAAAGTGTTTTCGTGTCTAACGGCACCAGGGGTTTCCCCCATATCCGCGTAGCTTTAATTGTGGGTGGCTATGTATATGTGTACTGTTATGTACCATTGTTCTTCTGGCCATTTAGCCGTTGGGTCCCTATTGGAACCCACATTTGGCCTCGTGGAGGTAGACCAGGTACCCAGTAGCTCTATATTTTTCTCTGGCAGGCCCTGCCACCTAGTTTTCTGAGATTTCAGTGGCTAGGGCCTATGCAAAAAAAAAAAATAAATAAATAAAATAAAAAAAAAATAATAAAAAAAAAATAGTGGGGTGAGCTCTCGGATTGAATAAGCCAAATGGATTATAAACAATGTAATTTGGACGTAATTAAACTTTGGAACTTGTGTGCGGCTGGCCCAGACCCCACCAGGAGGAAAGGGGGGAAGAGAACAGTCTTCTCCCCCCCCCGTGATCAGGAGTAAAGGCACCACGCAAGGGAGCGTGGAGCATACGCTCATGTGGTGCCTTTACTCCTGTTCTCTGGCGCCTCCGTAGCCAGGTGGGAAGGAGCAGCAGCAGTGCGTAGCACACGCTTCTTGATTAGACTGGGGTTCGAGCCCGTGCCCACCAAATACGGAGGATGCGGAAAGGTCAGGGAATGACCACCGCATATCCCGGAGCAATATGGCCTTAGTTGCTAATGCTCCAAAAAACCAAACCAACCAACCTCTATGCTCATACACATTCATTTACCACCGGTGCAGTTTTTCGAGAGCGACTGTGACTGATAATATCCTGAAAAATATCATATTAAAATAAGTTTTAATTTTGTTATTGGCTTGTTAAAATAATAAAAAAAGATATGACAATTTGATTACAATTAAATCAGTTTAGTTAATATTTTTTTAATCGCCTTTGCGTACCACTTCGTCTGGTAGCGAACCACAGGCTTAGGAAAGTGTTACTGGAGCTGGATTTGCCCCTTCTGACGTCTTTTCCCCTCTTTATCACTATAGAAAGAATGTTTAAGTAATATGTATCACTAGAGAAAGGGAAAACATTCATCGGCCTCAGTCGTAACTGCTATTATCGCTAACTTTTTAGAAGGTTGGCCATCAGGGGATATATTGTTAAAGTTTGAGGGGGTTTCCGTATTATCCGCGCGTGGCTCCATTGTCCTGAAGTCCATCGATCGTTTTCTACAGCAGTGTCCTGGCTTGTTATTTCTACCCCAAATAATCACCCGTTTTCCTTCCTGGCCAGATTTTCTGGACGGTGGCGTTCTTAGCTTTTCGCGCTGTCGCTTAAGCCGACAAGAATTAGACTTGTTCGGCGATCGATCCTCCCGAGTAGTGTCGGTATTTGTTGTCATGTGTCTCCATGGCGACACCACTGACAATCCTGGGAGACAACCCCATTTCGTTCCCTTTCCTTCCATCCCCCCTTAGCCCCAATGGAAGTTAGGTGCAGCGTAATAGAAGCTCTTGCGTGCGCCCTGAATAACTCCCTCCCGCCTCGTCACTAGAGGCGAGGTCTGCTGTTATAAATCTTAATGGCTGATTGGACAGCGTGCGCGGTGTGCTCCGGAACTTTTCCTCCGGTGTTGGATAAAGTTTGCCGTGCCGCCAACGAGTGAACGGCCGTAATTGCACTTTGCATAAATTAATAATCCTTCACGTTGCTAGCGATCAACACGACTTTCAGCCTTGAGTGTATTAGATGGGTTGTGCCAGGATGTACCTGAGTATCATCACATAAACAATAAAATATGCATGAATTGTACTGGGATGTCATGAATAAAGAGTCGCCAGCTCTTTAAAAAGTCTGTACTAGACTGGTTAAGAGCTGGCAGGCACACTGCTGTTAGTCTCAGTAATCTTGAGAAGGAGATAATAGAATAACTACACTATCTAAAGTTTATACCTCGACTGAGCTTTAATGCATGCTCATTATAGTTTGTCACTTTGGAGTATTTATCTGAGTAAGGGGTGGACAATTTTGTGTAACATGAATATTGTACATTCAGTGAAATGCGTTTGAAACACAGATTTTAGCCCCTACACCGATAAAATATGTTGAAGATGGTCATTGTATTGTTTCAATTATAATTTTATCTTCATTTAGGGAGTGGCCTATTCAGAATTAGTTTGCTTTGTGATCTTAAGTGTGTGTGCCCCCCCCCCCCCATGTAAATTTTTGGGAATGAACTCTGTCTGCTTTGTCACCTTCTCAATCTATAATTGCCATAGTGGCAAAACTACACATACTGTGTGTGGGGGGGGGGTAATAATTGATTTGACGAAGTTCTTAGAGCACAGAGAGGCAGAATTGTAGTTTTGCAATTGAATTAAAAGTTTGTATTTCATCTAATTTTTTAAAATAATTATATTCTTTTCCATTTTTCTGACAAAAATGGTGAATATGTTTTAGTTTTATTACAAGTTTGGTTATTTATATATTTTTTATTTATTTCAAAATATTTTTTATCATCAGTAATAATAATTTTCTTGTTTATAATGTGGGACAACCACACAGTCAGAGGAGTTCACAAGATAGAGTTAGTCCGGTCTGCCAAAAGAAATTTGCTCCAGCATTTATATTTTTTTATATTTTTTATAAGGAAGTGCTGATTATTGGTGAAGTCCCGTGGCCCTTTTTTATTGTAGTTTTTATAGCAAATTGTACCAGTCTTTCTGCTGGTTTAGAGATTATTATAAATGTGTTACGTGGTGCCGTATTTTTGGGGGGGGGATTCTGGTGAGCTGAGGGTTTATTGTAAGGCGGAAATTAATTTTATTTTATTTTATTTATTTTTTTTTATTTTTTGTATTATTTTTTTTTCACAAATCCAGCCATCTTTGAAAGTACGAGGTGACAAGCCATCTCAGTGAACTGGCAGATTTCATAAGTGCTTCTGTAAAGCAAAACAAATTATTAAAAAAAAAAACAACTTTCAAATAACAACCCATTCTAGTGTAAAACTAGTACATTTGTAATTCTTGGATGCCTTTACGTACATATTTCATAAACTTTTGAGTTTTTGAATATCATGGGGAAGTTTCAGTGTCAAGCAAGGTCTGCAAGTTTTTTTTTTTTTTTTTTTTTTCCACCTGAAAAACAAACTATAGAACACACACGTACCCTACACTTGTACCTTATGACTGAGTTGCCTTGGTGAAAAATTACTCTTGTATTCTATTGCATTGTTGTTGTTATTGTTATTATTACTACTACTACTAAACTTCGCTGTCATTGTTTCTTTTGGAAGAAATCAAGCCTTTTCAAAAATAAAAATGCAAAATCTTGAGTCAGATGGGTTATACCATCTGAAGAAGATCCTCATTTCATTTTTCATTAACAGTAATACTAATAGTGTCTGAAGTGAAAACTGACTTGCTTCAGAAAGGGAATTGCAAGTTAAGTGAAGAGATGGAAGAAAATGAAAACATCGGTTAACTGTGTTAAGTCTGTTTGATGAAATGCAGAAAAGCCTAAAGATATTGCAAGATTCAAATGTATTTTTAAATAAAAAGAGTGTAAAATATGGATGTAGTTATTCAGAGCTAAAATTGCAAATTCTTAAAAAAACAGTGCCGAATATTTTAAATGCTATCCGACTGACAGGGATAAATAGTTTAATTAGAAATGTGAAAAGAACTCGGTCCAAGGATCAGATAATTCAGTTAGTGCATCTTGCCATTGGAACCATAATGAAAACTTAGTAAGCAATAAATCCTTGAAAATATTGAGGAAGGATGGTTACTGAATAGCTGTGTGCAAATTTACCTTCAGCCATCAGGTAGTTGATTGTCGGAACAAACTCTCATCTGGTGCTGGCAGTTCGTGCAGACAAACCCATTCTTTCTTAAATTCAAACCCAGGAAGTGGTTTTAATAAATTTAAGGAAGAATTAGATCAGTTGAAGATGGACAGGTGATGTGGGAAGGTTGTGTTGTTGTGCCCCCCCCCCCCTTTAATGCGATGCTGTATGCTGGCTTTTTTGCATTATTTTCCATTACTATTATTTGTGGATGGTTTTTTTTTTTTTGGTTTTTTTTTTTAGGAGCATTAGCAACTAAGGCCATATTGCTCCGGGATATGCGGTGGTCATTCCCTTGACCTTCCCGCATCCTCCGTATTTGGTGGTGACGGGCTCGAACCCCAGTCTAATCAAGAAGCGTGTGCTACGCACTGCTGCTCCTTCCCACCTGGCTACGGAGGCGCTTATTTGTGGACTTCTTTCTTTGTACCATCATTGTCATTATGCATTTGTATTTAATGTTATTAAACATAAGAGAAATTTAAATTCATCTGCATTGTCTAAATTCGTCTGCACTTTAAAATGAAATATAGTACTTTTTATAATAGAATTATAATTTAAAAAAAAAAAAAAAAAAATTTCAAAGGACATAGAAGATAACATATCTGTTAGTGACAGTAAGCATAACCAAGCAACTTTTAAACAGCTTTTCGTAACTGTATTTTAATTAGTTTATTAGGAGGCAAAGGATATTTGGTACAGTTAGACCCCAAATAGTCTGAATAACTTAAAATTGGCTAAGTTTTGAATTTTAATGTTGAAATCAATCTTCAAGCCTGAGAGTTTTATAACCACGGGAGACCAAACAAAACTGTTTGGTCTCTCCGCTTTCGTCAGAGGATTTTCTAATGAAGTTCATAATTTTTAGCTATTCCCTCTGGGTCATTATTATTATTACTTTTTCTCCTTGTGGGATTTTTTTCACCCTGTAATGGGTACTGGTATACCAAGTGCATGGAGTGGTTGATTGTGTCCAGTTAAAATTATTATTATTACTGTTGGTTGAGGGACTCTCTGACTATCTTACAGGTGCTCAAGATTGTGCCTTTCTGTAAGTGTTTTCTGAGGCTCTTTGACACCATGCATTTGGTTGACACAGTGATTAGGATTGTCATTACTTGTTCCATATGCCACATTTATTTGTCTTCCTGTCTTAGGTCGATGTAATTCCTGATCTTTTTCTCATAGTTTTGTGGAGGTTTGCTGTTGTTGGGTGCCACTATGTTGATCAGGTAGGTGGCCATTTCCTTATCGATGAGGGTTATGTCACATCCAGAGAGATGTTTTGCTTTAGTTCCTGGTGTTGATTATCTGGTCTTGGGGAAGAGCCTCCCACTCAGGAGCTATGAAGTTTTATTCCATCTGTGTGAGTGGGAGTCTCCTTGTTTAGGTGAAGTGGCATGCACCATTTGGCTATCTTCTTTATGGATTGGTAGATTGGTGCTCTGTTTTCCTGGAAGTAATCCCTCAGGTTTCTTAATCACATTCTTCTTTTGTTCATTGAGTGCCATTAAACTCCCCCCCCCATCTCCTTATGGGCTAAGGTCAGTCACCCGATGGCTAACTTCAGGTGGTGTCGGCAGCTCTTAGTGATCATTATCCTTGTCGATCTCATAATATCCTCCAACTCAATGTTGGTCCAATCTTTGATCCTGAAGGAGTATGTTAGGACTTGGACTGCACAGGTGTTTGTGGCTCTGACCATGTTCTCGTCATTCAGCCTTGTTTTTAGTGGCTTCAATCTCTTCAACTGACTGAATTTCCCTGGTGGGAAAATTCAGTCAACCCATGGGCATTGCATTTGTGTAGGCCAAATTGCATCTTAATTCAAAAGCAGTTAGGCTAATTAATAACCTATCTCTAACAAAGTCTCTCTGCTCTCTGTCTCATAGATGTTCTGTTTCTGCTGCATGCTTTTTCTATAGATACTTCCATGGGCACTGTTGTTCTGAATTGACATCTATAATTCTCTCTCTCTCACACACACACACACACACACACACACACACACACACACACACACACACACACACACACACACACACACACACACACACACACACACACAAACCAGTCTAAGCATGTGCTGTAACCAGTCGGCTTCAACATCCATTTTCTGGAACAACCTTCTAATACCTTTTGTGCTTGGGGTGTTCAAAAAAAAACCAAAAAAAAAAACAAAAAAAAAACCCCTTCCTGATGTCAGTGCTGAACTCTTGATGATCTGTAGTTGCTGTTGGAATTGATTCTCAGTTGCCACATGGTTTGATGTCATCCATGTACATCAGGTGAGACAGGATGTACAGGTTCGTTTCTCCCTTCCTTTTTAAGGGTATATCTGTACTTGCTGTTGCTGAATATGGTGAACAGTGGGTTGAGTGCTAAACAGAACCTTAGTGGATGGAAGGCTTTTTCCCTGGAAAATTTCTCTCCTAATAGGAATCAGTCTGTGGTTGTGCTGTTCTCAACTATGATGATGATCCTCCATTATGGTTGCTTCCAGGTTGGTTGTTTTTAAGCATTAGCATCTAAAGCGCAAAGTCAAAAAGGTATAAAATGTAAAAGTATAAGTTGCTTCCAGGAAGTATGTCAGTGTTGAGTTCACTTTGTAGATCTTCAGCCAGCTATGGGGCATGGAGTTGAAGGCCTTGTAGTAGTTTATATAGGACATTTATAGGTTCTGGTGCTTCTTATAGGCTTACTCCATAACCACCAGGTCGATGGTCAGTTGCTCCTTGCATCCTCTGCTCATCAGCTTACATCTCTTCTACTGCTCAGCTCTGTCTCTCCAACTGGTCTTATATCTTCTTGGTTATACAGTTGGTTAGGATCTTGTACATTGTTTGGAAACAGGTGATCTTTCTGTAGTAGCCTTCAGATAGGTGATATTTAGATTACACTTGTAATATGTATATTTTTAGATTATACCTGTGATGTATATAGTAAGCACAGTAATTGACATTTATCTAATGTGGTTTTAATATAAGCAGGAATTATAAAATTAAAAATGGTGGTCCATTTTCATCTCATTTTTAATGAAAATACAGATATCATTAAAATCATTATTTAGGATATTCATTATTGAGCTGTAAAATTACAGCTCAACTTGACAGTTACTCCCCTCCATCTATCTCCCTGACACCTGCTCGGCACCACATTAAGTTGTCTTTCTTTGTCTTGGTCCTCCATTGTAAATTCCTCTTACCTAGTAGTTTGCAGTATTTTCTTTTCTTCCCTTTTGTTTGTTTTTCGGTGTTTGTCTGGTCAGCTATGAAATATGCTACCAAATCATAATATTGATTTGGCTTCTACATGCACTTATTCAACTTGGTTTCATTATTTTAACCATGTGCTATGTATAGTTCATATCAGAAACAGAGACCTTACTTCTTGCTATATTTTCTTTGTTTTTGGCTGCTGACCCTTGATGAAGAAATTAAAATTGTCGGATCGATAGCATTATGTACTACTGTTAATATATTACTTTTATTTTTCAGTACCTAATGATTTTTTCCATTGTTACTACTTTGGTTTTGCCAGCTTTTCTCCATTTCATCCCCATTCTACTTATCTACATTCCATTATGGTCGTTGGGTATTACATTATATATTATTATTTTTAAATTGTGGTACTACTTGGGAGTGTCAGGTTTGTAGTGACCCCATCCAAACCCACTAGTTATATTTAAAACTAGCTCTGGTATGGATAGCCTTACATATAAAAATATAAGATACATATAAAATTAATGAAATTTTAAAGAAAGCTGGAAAAATTGGCAAAAGTTAGTGAAAATTAATGGGGGGGGGGGAAATGAAAATTAACATTCTTCCTCATGGTCATCCCTCTGCTACTCCATTCTTCCCCTGTTATGAGGAAAAATTTTAGTTTTTTTTTTCATTAATTTTCACTAACTTTTGCCAATTTCTCCAGCTTTCTTTAAAATTTCATTAATTTTACACTCCCAAGTAGTACCTCAATTTAAAAATAATAATGTACAAATAAGTTAAGTACATATACAACCCATGCACGCGTAATGTCTAATTGTGCACAGACAATAGCATTAACACTGGAGCCAATAATTATTTAAACCTAAATGTCATTTGACATAATTCCAATATATATATATATATTTTATAAAATATTTTTTCCATATACAGTGAAACTTCTCCTAACGGACACCTCTCGTTAACGGACATCTCTCTACAACAGACATTTTCAAATTCCCCAACTCACCTCCATTGGTTTTAACGTGTTTGCAGCTTCTGTCTAGCGGACATTCTCTGTAACGGACGCGGACAGGCAATCTGCACTGTTTCGTTTAGATTAGCACTTAATTTGATCTCCCCATAATGGACAGTGGGCGAGCTCACGGCCCTTTTTCTAGGAACGTTTCTTCCACGTATTGCCTCAATCGTGTGTTTTCTATTTCCAATTCTCTGAATTTTATCAAGGTTTACGTCGCGGTTCTAAACCCCTTTTCAAGAATTTTAAGGCACGTGTAAAACTTCTGATGAATTAGGTGTGTGCAGGGGGGGGATATGGTCAGCCTTTCGTCTTTTCAGTTTCAGTTTTCAGTTTTGTTGTGTCGTGTGAAGTGCACAATGTCTTCTCGTAAACATTTAACTTTAAAAGATAAAGTCGAACTCATTAATGCGTATGATCGGCAAAAAAATAGTGTTCGCAATCTCGCTGCAAAATTCAAAATCGGGAAGACGCAGGTAAGCGACATCCTAAAGAAAAAAATGAACTGCTCAAACAATTTTGGCAACACGGAAATGATCAGTTTCAAAAATCATTCCCGAAAATTGTTGGACTTCAAATTTGTCGCGCACGTGCTAAACAAAACAAATTCCCATTAATGGGCCTATTATTAGGGAAAAGGCTTTGGAGGTTGCGAAATCTATGGGAGTAAATGAGTTCAAAGCTTCTGTGGGATGGCTAGACAAGTTCAAAACTCGGCATAAAATTTCTTGGAAAACCGTAAGTGGTTGAAGGTGGATCTGTTGAAACTGGGGTTGTAACAGAGTGGACCGTCAAATTGGAAGATTTATGTCGTGATTTTGAAGCTAAGGATATTTACAACTGTGACGAAACAGGGTTGTTTTTTTAAAGCTCTTCCTGAAAAAACAGTGAGTCTTAAAAATGAAAAGTGCAAGGGCGGAAAATTTTCTCAGGAACGCTTGACTGTACTATTTTGTACAGATATGTTGGGAGACTTTGAACAACCTCTTGTTATAGGAAAACCACAAAATCCTCGTTGTTTCAAGGGCATAAAGTTGAATCTTTTGAATGTTGACTGGAAGTCTAATAAAAAAGCGTGGATGACACGAGATATCATGAGCGAATGGATAAGTCACTTTAATCAAAACATGATTCGTCAAAACAGAAAAAAATTATTCTTTTCATGGATAATGCTGCATCTCACCCGCACATTGAATTGTCCAACATTCAAATCGTTTTTCTGCCACCAAACACATCTGCAGTGTCAGCCCTTGGATCAAGGGATAATAAAAAATTTTAAACTTCACTACAGAAAACGTGTTTTAAGACATCTTCATTGCAAACATGAATGATGTAACATGTGCGAGTGACCTTGCAAAGAAAATCAGCATCCTAGATGCGATTCAATGGATTTCCTCTTCAGTAAACGCAATTAGAAAACAAACTGTCGTGAACTGTTTTGTAAAGATACTGAAGGACTTTCGATGGTTTCTTCACTCCAAACAAATGTTGAAAACAAAATTATCAGCCGGAAGAAGGTGCAGAAGAAAATAAGTGATTACTGTATGTATTTTTCTTAAGATAAAGTCATAATATGCATAGCACAATTGTATGTATATTATTTACAAAAATATTGCGCAAAATCTGTATTTAATTTAATTTTACATTAAACGTTTAACGATTTTTCTTTATCTCTTGTGTATGTAATTGTATATTATTTACAAAAATATTGTTCAAAATCTGTATATATTTTAATTTCATTTTACATTAAACGTTTAATGATTTTTCTTTCTTTCTCTTTTTTTTTTTCTCCCTCAGACTTCTTGTTAGCGGACACTTCTCTCTAACGGACACATTTTCATTCCCCCTGGCTGTCCGTTAAAGGGAAGTTTCACTGTATATATATATATATATATATGAGTAAATTGAAAAGAAATATTTTATATATAATTAAATCTTTCTCTGTCTCTCTCTCTCAATTTTATTATTTTAAACATCTTATGACTTTTTATAGAGAAGAGTATGTTCTCAATGAAATAACATACCACCCCCCCCCCCTCCTGTAGTTGTTGAATTTTGAATCATGTCATCACAAATTAATATTGCAGGAATTACTATATTGTTTATGATTCCTTTGTGGGAGTTCTGAATGATCAGGTATTACTGGTTATCTGTTATTGATAAGACAGAATGTTCCATTTAAGCATTGAGGCATATTTTTCCTTTCCTTGCATAGTCAAAGTTTTGTCAGTTCACACTGCCTCATATTTTTAGCATCTCTAATAGTTTGGACTTATCTCTTATCTAATTACTAAGAAAAATTATTCTACTTTAGAATTTAATTATTGACTTGTAATAGTTTGGATTCTACAAAAATACTTTTACTACATTCAGTATATTTATTTTTTTTAGTATAGCCAATTTTGATTTGTTTTTGCGGCAACTACTTGTAGACAACAAATCTGAGGTTCCTTATTTTCAAGATATTGTTTCCTGGAAGCATCTCACACCAGAAGAAAAGGTAATCTTTTGACTCTTACCACGAAAGAATATATTTAAAAATAGTATACATTTTGGAAAAGTGAATGTTTAACTCATGTTTTAAAGCTTTTTTTTGAACTTTTATCTTATGAAAAAGTAGACATTACATAGACTTAATGCAAAGGAAATAGTACTTGGACTTCAGCCAGCTGAAAACATAACCACAGGATAGCTATCAGAATGGGCATTTGTAATTTCTTTGAAGTAGTTTTAATTGCCTAGTTATAAAAAAATTATCCCTTCCATCCTTTTATTTGTACCACATTTATATGATGTTTTAATTTATCACTGAAATGTTACCATAGTCTTTCTGAGGGTGAGAGATTAAAACAGAAATTTTTATTATTATTAAATTTATTAAATTTTATTATATTTTTATAGTCACTATCCAAAATTTATATAAAATTTGACAGTGACTAAACAAAAAGTATGTTTAGGACAATCAAAACACTATATTGGGTCCTTGTACACATGCACAATGGGTAAAGTGGGGTAAAATAAATACTGCTCAGTGACAATGGCACCTTTCCAGTAACAAGATGCTTATTTATATAAAATATTTATAGTGATACATTAAGTACATTGTAATAGTTCATTTCTTTGTAATTATTTTGGTTTTGTATTAAGGTCCAGGGTCGAACAGATGGCAAGAAATTTCTCATTATCTCACCTCACTTAGAGCTAGTTTGGATCAAATAAATTGAAAATAAATATTAAAAATTTTCTAAATATTTCATTCATACACTGGTCATGTATTTATTGTTTTTTTTTGTTTATTATGACTTCAAAATTTCTTGCCCTGCTAAGAAACTTTTGTACACAATGGAAATAGTGTTGCTTTTGATAGCCAACATTTAATGGGTGTCTGCTCATATCTGTTGTATTATGTTTCAGCCATGCATCATTCCACATTACACTCTGCTGAAACATAACATAGCGATGTGATTGTGTTGTATTGTATTTTATTTGTATTACCTTTTTTTTTTACAAACAAGTGGAGCTTGAAACAATGTAATTACCTAAAATTACATGGTATAAATGAATTAATAAACAGCGGCAATAATGAAACATTAATTTTTGCATCAAAAAATATTAATGTTGACCATAGGGAGCTGCGGAATGAGCTGATTCACTTTAGTGAAAATTATAAAAATTTTACAATTTAAAAAAAAAAAACAAAAAAAAAAAAAAAAAAAAAACAATTGTCTTAATGCCAACAGGGATAATTCATAAAAAGGTTGCATTCATTGTATATTTAATGATATTAAATGAGTGCAGTGTGCATATTTACACGTACACTAATTTATATAAGATGCGCTAATTTATAATTTATATAAGGTATATAAGTCTGCCACTGTAGGTGCTCATAATTCAGTGATCCTCACTGAGTGAGGATCACTGAATTATGAGCACCTACAGTGGCAGACAAAAAAAAAAAACTGTATCACTTGTGAATTTTGCAAATAATGTTTTGTGCTGCATTGTGGGTTGCAAAAATGTTTAAAATGCATTTGTTAGATGGGATATATATCTGTGAATGAAATCCAATAAAAAGACTCCACCTGATATACCTAATTGCCATAAATATCTTCCCAAAGGGTGAAATGCATAATTAATGGAAATATGAGAAATCATGACAACAAAACACATTTTATTGCATTTATGTGTACAAACTGAAATGACAAGTTAACATAATAGTATTATGTACTATAAATCAGCAAAATAAGTTTTCAGTATTTTGTTGTTCCTCCTCGAGCTGCGATTAGAGCCTTGCAACAATCTGGCACAGAGTTAATCAACTTCTGAATATACGGTTGCCCAATTTCGTGGTAACACACTCCTACAATGCTCCCCTGCAGCTGAATCTTACTTGTTGACTTCTTCTGAGTAATTTTAGACAACATTATATACCAGCAATTTTCAATAGGGTTCAAATGTGGACTGTTGCCAGGCCAGTCCAACACTAATGCCAGCATTTCTGAGGTATGACTGCACCTTGATAACAGCTGCATTTACCTAGGAATTGACTCCATTAGATGTCTGTAGAGATTTACAGCCATGCTGCCTGAAAGGCTTTCTGCAGTGCTAGAAGAGCCGACTGTTGCATTTCCAATCAGGATGGGTGATATCTTTACTGTGTTCTTCAAACCACTTGTGTGCAGTGTGGACCCGATGACATGGGCCATTATAAGATACCTTTTCTGTCCAGGAAAAAATGCAATATGGCAGCATATGGCCTCCTAAGAGCTGCCAGTAGACCTCACCAGTGAATCATTGGTCCATATGCATTAGGGATCCTAGATTTTGCCAGCAAAACATGCCCCATATTAAGCAACCACTGCAACCTGCCTGGTTAGTATGCACAATGGATCCATGGATTTGTTTTACTTGTGTCACATGTGACGGTGTCCATTGGCATGTCGCACCAGGAATTTGGACTCATCCGATCAGCACACTGGTTTCCAATCCTCCAGTGTCCAACCAGCTTGCTGTTGACACTACAGCATTTGATCGGTGGTGAATAGAGGGTCTTTCTTGTGTCACCTGGTGTGGAGCCCCATACATCGCAGTGTGAGACACATCATTTGGGACATTGTTTTTGCATTCCCATAAAAAAAAAAAAAAAAAAAAAGTAAATTGCAGCCATTATCAACCCACTGCAGGATGGAAGCCTCCTCAACAATTCATGCTGAGGGAAAATGGACCATAATCTGCCACGCTGGTCCAGTGCGGGTTGGCAGATCGATCATATTCAGCAGTCAGGGGCTTGAACCCCGGTCTACTCAAAGAGCGTGTGCTACTGTACACCCACTCCTGACCACTCGGCTACGGAAAACCTTGCAATGCTAGCTGCTGCACATTGACCTGCTGTTGATCCTGTTCACTGCTCTGCACTCACCACGAACATCAGCCTTTGCATCCCACATAATCCTTTACAGTTCCTTTTCTATCGACGGGAGGTAGTTTGAATCATTTGACACCTTTCTTTGTACACCTTACCAACAGTGGGCAGTGAGCAACCGACATTACCTGCCATTTTTAATATGGAGGCACCTGACATATGAGCTCCCACAATCATGCCCTCTTGAAACTGTGTGATATTTTTACTACATCCCATAACTGTTACTTTATCACTTTGACTTGCACAACCAGATGTAAATTGCCACTGCTCTAGTGTACAAAGCTGTTTGGCTTTTTATGGTGTGAGACTATGTGGCATAGTCTGTTATGAATGGGGTGGTCATAATTCAGTGACTACAGTGTTTATTGACACTGTCATGCACATAAGTGGAATGTAAATGTGCATTTTCAATATTAAAAATAATAAAATGGTGTTTACGTGGCATCATGGGGAAAGAAACTTTACAGGCTCTAATAATAATGAAATATAGAGCAAGATGTACTGCATTCAATAGAACTTAATAAAATTATTGACACTCTTGGTTCCCATAGCACGGAATGTAAAAAATTGTTGATGCCATAATTATGTTTAATCAGAAAAGTAACTATTTTGTTTTTGTACCTGGTTTATTTAAAAAAAAAAAAAAAAAAAATTTTTTTTATACACTCAGAATTTATTTATTTATTTTTTTTTTTGCTTTTATATCAATTGTATTTGTTAATTTGAGTTATAATAAAGGATGTATTTCGATTTAACATTTTAAACATACTAACCTACTTTATCACGTGTTTAATTATATATGGTAGCCCTCAAGTTCAAATTTCTCATTGGCTGTTTATCTTCAATCTGACCCTGATAAGGTCCCCTAAATTGACATGCTATGTAAAAAAAAAAAAAAAAAAAAAAAATAAATAAATAAATAATCATCAGAGCCATACATTATATCTACTGAATTCATCTTTCTTCATGTTCTGCTATATATAAGTAGGTGTTTTTTGTAATAAATAGAGGTGAAAATGTAGTCATAATATTTATTTGATGTTTCACAAATTTTATGCAAAAAAAGGGGGGGGGGATCTAGACTAATCTGAGTTTCATCCACTCCACCCCAGTATGCATCTTATGGAAACTAATCAGTCACCCTGTTCTAGAACATAAATATGTTATTTTTATTATTATTATTATTATTATTATTAGCCGTACGATGCAAGGAAGCCTGAGGCTTATGCTGCACGAGCCAAAAAAAATTCCTGTGTCTCTCTGAGAGAGAGAGAGAGAGAGAGAGAGAGAGAGAGAGACAGAAGTAGAAGGGAATCAGCAAGAAAGAGAAGAATGGTGATATCCAGCTCAGGATCAGTAACCAGTATATTTGGTTACTAGATCTTTCCAGTTATCTAAATGCTGGATAACAAAGTTTTTATTCTAATTGAATTATAAAATGAAAAAAAAAAAAAATAAATAAATAAAATAATAATAATAAAAATAAGGAAATGGACAACATATTAGAGATATATTTCCAATACAGTGCTGGATTTGAAGTGTAATTTAATTGAATCGATCAAATTCACTGCTAGAGCCCTTGAAGAATTTCTTTAGGTACATCTGATTACCTCTTTTTTTCAGTTTCCATTTCTTTCTCTTTTTCAGTTGCTATTGATATTTTAGTATTCAGTGCATCATTTATTTAGGCCTGTAAGTTTCATTTTTTACACATGAAACTGAAATAAATTTCTAATTGTCAGCTATACAGTGAAAAATTTACTGAAATTTGTTTCCTTTATCCTGATCTTGTTTATTTGTGGCATCCTTTGGTTATTTTGTCAATTATACTTTTCACTCAGAAGTTATTTAAAAGACTTATTAATAACAATATTGAAAGGCTGCAACTTTTGGAAGAGACTGCCAGGTGATCACCAACTTTGAAAACTTAGAAATTGCAATTTTACATCTGCTCAGCTAAGTGAGCTCTGCTAGCAGCCATCAATAAATGTAAAGTCTGCCTAATCCAGTTTTTCTCTTTCTTCGGACTTTTCCTAGGTTTATTCTAGATTCATCTGCCCATCATCTGGATGGGAAGATGAATCCAGTTTTTCATCTTCTTCAAACTCTATCAGAATTTCATGTAAATACAAAGAACCTTTGTGACAGTGCTCCAAGGAACATTCAACCGTTTGAGAAGCTATATGCGCAATAGAAGTGCTATGAGAGCTAGAGGCAGCCTGTTTATTTTAGATTCAGCTCTTTGTGTTACAACTTCTAGTGGAACTTGAATACATTTGGTTCATGTTTCTTCAAATCTTATCATGTTAAGGAGGGTTTGTCTTGAAAGTATCAAGAGTGCAGTGTCAAGTCAGTTTGTCGTGACGTAAGCATCGGGAGATCAAAATTGAGAGTAGGAGTGTGTTATAGGCCTAATGACTCTGATGAGTATAATAAGAAACTGTACAGGGAAATAGAGTGGGCCAGTAAATCACAGATTCTTATAATGGGGGATTTTAATTCCCCAGATATTGACTGGAATTTGTGGGTTGGTCACTCACACACTAGCAAGGCTTTTGTGGATTTATTGGATGATTGTTTTCTACATGAGCATGTTCGGGAAGCAACTAGAGGGAGTAATACTCTTGATCTGATTATCAGTAGTGATTCTTCATGCATTAAGAATCTGCAGATAAAGGAACCACTAGGTGGCAGTTATTACAGTGTGCTGAAGTGGGATTTACTCAAAGAGGTAACTACCATCAGAAGTAAAGGGAAGGGTTTTTGCTTTCGTAAAGGCGACTATGGTGGTCTGAGACAGTATTTAAATTCTATACGGTGGGACCAACTGATGATGTAACCAACAGCAAATTCAAAATGGGAAGCATTCAAAGAATTTATCTTGGAAGCTACTAGGCTTTACATACCAACTAAGAAATATTGTTCAAGGTTTAGGCCTAAATGGATGTCAGATGAACTAATGAGACATATGGCAGAGAAGAAAAATGCATGGGATACATATAAATTAACATGTGACACAGAAGCCTATGATAGATATAAGTTGATCTGTAACCAAGTTACAAAGGAGGTTAGGCAGGCGAAGGCAGATTACGAGAAATCTTTGGCAAGGGATGCAAAGAAAAGCAGCAAAGAGTTCTTTACTTATGTAAACTCTAGAAGGAAGGGGATGAATCGGATTGGTCCACTTGATTTCGATGGTTCAACTGTTGATGATCCTGCTCAGGTAGCTAACAAACTAAATGAGTATTTTGCATCTACATTCACCCATGAGGAGTTATTCAGGAAGGGGGAATGCCAGAGGTGAGTTCAACTCTGGCAGTGAGCTAGATGATTTAGTAATAACTGAGAGGAAAGTGGAGGGGAAATTGTCGAAGATAAACATAAAAATGGCACCCGGGGTGGACGAGATCTATCCAGTTATATCAAAGGAGGCAGCAAAGGAAGTAAGCAAACCCTTAGCCATAATTATGAGAGCTTCTTTGGACTCAGGGGAGGTACCCATGGACTGGAGATGTGCAAATGTGACCCCAATTCACAAAGGAGGATCAAAGGGTGACACAAGTAATTATAGACCTGTTAATTTAACTTCTATTCCAGGAAAATTAATGGAGGCACTGGTTAAAGAAGCACTGCAGGATCATCTAGACAAGACTTCAGTTATAGCTCGGACACAGCATGGTTTTGTTAAGGGAAAGTCTTGCCTGACCAATTTGATTGGATACTATGATGTGGTCACAAAGGAACTGGATGCAGGGAATAACTGATATCATATATTTGGATCTTAGAAAAGCTTTTGATACTGTTGCACATGGAAGACTGCTGAACAAATTGGAGCAGTGTGTCATTGGAGGCAAATTGCTGCTATGGATAAAGGGATGGTTGAGTGGGAGTAGACAGAGTGGTAATCAATGGACACTGCTCATCATGGACTAATGTTATTAGTGGAGCCCCTCAGGGTTCAGTGTTGGGTCCATTCTTGTTTTCTGTATTTAAAAAAAAATTGATAATGGTATATCAAGCTTAATGTCCAAGTTTTCAGATGATACAAAAGTTGGCAGGGTTGTTAAGGACACTACTGACGCTATTTTGCTGCAACAGGATCTGGAAAGGTTGAGCAGATGGGCCGAGAGGTGGGAAATGATGTTTAACATTGACAAATGTAAAGTACTACATATGGGAAACAGCAACCCCAGAGCAACGTATCAACTCTGTGGTACTACACTGACAGTGGTAGAGAATGAAAAGGACCTGGGGGTAATTGTGCAGGCAGATATGAAGTTCTCTGAGCAGTGCAGACGAGCTGCAAGAGTAGCTCATGGTGTCTTATCAATGATATACAGGAATTTTTCTAGCAGGGATAAGGAGGTGATTATCCCCTTGTATAAGGCAATGGTCAGCCCACACCTTGAGTACTTTATACAGGTCTGGAGGCCTCATTTTAAGAAGGATGTAGAGTTGTTGGAATGAGTACAGAGAAGGGCAACAAGATTAGTGAATGGAACAAAGGGTTGCTTTTTCGAAGAAAGGCTTAAATTTTGCAAATTACAGTGTCTGGGGACTAGGTTTGTTTGTTTGTTATTTGGTTTTTAGGAGATTAGCAACTAAGGCCATATTGCTCCGGGATATGCGGTGGTCTTTCCCTGACATTTCCGCATCCTCCGTATTTGGTGGTGACGGGCTTGAACCCTGGTCTAATCAAGAAGCAAGTGCTACGCACTGCTGCTCCTTCCCACCTGGCTACAGAGGCACCTTGGAGACTAGGCACCTGTGAGGTGATCTGATTGAGGTGAATAAAGCCTTGAAACAATTGAGCATGCTCAATGCTGATGGGATTCTTCCTCTTGCTCAGGATAATCACCTTGAGAGGGTATAAATTCAAATTGAGGAAAGACAGATGTAGGATAGATGTGCAGAAGTTTGCCTTTAGCCAGCAGATGGTTGGTTGGTTGAACAGACTTCCATCCTTTGTTGTGGAAATTGATAGCCTAAATAAATTTAAGGCTGAGCTGGACAGGTATTTGGAATGAACGGAGGGGTGAAATGGGGGCTGTTTTTTTTTGGCTGATGCTGCATAAGCTTGCTTTCTTGCATCATATGCCTCTACTAATGCTAAGTAGAGGACTTGTTACATGTTCAAGAACTTTGAAAAGCAGAAATCCACAGTAACACTATGGTTGGTATGTATAAATATAGTGCAAATGCATCAGGAATACATAGCTATATCTGAATAAATCAGATTATTAATAAAACGGCATCGTTTTAAGTTATATCTCATATTGTGAATACCTTCACGAGGCTTATGCCCTAAACGCTTGAGCACTATGGTTGGTTTAACTCAACTTTATACATTAAGCACAGTAATGTATTCCCCTTTTTATATGTATACTGTAGTGGCTTAATTTGTGAATCTTGTACCTTTTGTGGTGAAATCGAATTTTTTTTTTTTTTTTGTTTTTGATTTTCTCTGCCAAAAAAAAAAATATATATATATATAATGTCTAGCTGTAAATGTTTCTCCCCCCCCCCATATGATGCTTCTTTTTGCAGTTTTTATTCTTCGTAACCACTCTGTAATTTAATTAATAGTACAGGCAACCCCCTTATAATATGGTACTTCTACAATATCAACCCCCTTATAATATGCTACTTCTACAATATGGTTTTGCTCTAACACATTTGATAAATTGTGGCAATCATTACTCAACACTACTTAAATAATACAGTTTCACTCTAACACAGAGCGAAACTGTATTATTTACAGACTATCTAGGTTGCTTACAGACTATCGTAAGGTACTAATTAATGTGAGTATTATAAATGTTTATGTAACCAAACCACTTATGGGGAAAGACAGGTGAAATCTGAGTATAAGAAATCATTAGCAAAGAGAGCTAAAATGGAGAAAAGGAGTTATTTTCTTAAGTAAACACAAAAAAAGAAGAGAGAAAATAGACTAGGCAACTTACTTGATTGAACCAGAAAAGTCATAGAAGTGGTTGACAAGTAGATGAGTAGGTATTATGCAGTCTTTACAGTTGAAAGACCACCTAAACCACAGATGAATAGTGACAAGTCAGATTGCTGCAAATTAAGTGATATATTAATTTTGGAGAAGAGTGTATGGGAAGACTACTAAGAAAATGTAAGGAAAAAGCTGAGTCATCATCCTTTTAGGATTGTTAATGATCCCCCCCCCATGTCTGGAGAAGTGCTAATTGCCTCCCCAATCCACAAAGGAGGTGAAAAAAAAAAAACATTAAAGGTTTGCCAAACTACAGACCAGTGAGTTTGACTTCAATGGTGGTAAAAATCATGGAATCTGTGGCTAAGGACACAGTTCAGGACCATCTAATTAGGAATTAATGATCACAGCATGGGTTCATGAAGGGGAAGTCTTGCCTGCTCAGTCTAGTTAATTATTATGACGAAGTTATTAAACAGTTGGATGCAAGAAACAACTTTGACATTATTTACTTTGATTTCAGCAAAGCTTTTCAGTTTCCCACGAAAAGCCGTAATGTAAAATTTAGCAGATCAGGATTAGGGAGGGAGGGGGAGAGAGAGAGTGTCAGTTAGTCAGTCATAAATGGACATCCTTGAGAAGGACCAGTATAGCAAATGGAATTCCTCTGTGATTCTGTTTTTCATCTTCCTTAATGGCATTGATGATGGAGAGTTAGTCATCAAAGCTGCTGATGATTTAAAGGTAGAAAGGGGATAACTACCAGAACCAGGCCATTTTACTTCAGAATGACTTGGATAAGTTGTGTAGATGGTGTGAAAAATGTCACTTGACGTTTAATGCTTCTAAATGTAGGGTTTTGCACCTGGGGAACAGAAATCCAGCAGTTACTTTAGATGATCTTATGATTGGTTACAGATTCCCTCCTACCTTCTTTTTAGAAGTGGGGGAGAGCATACTAGGCAACCGACCTTAAATTCATTTAAAAAACTGACTCGATACAAGATACTCCCCCCCCCCCCAAAGATAGCCATCAAAAATGAAGCAGTATTGTTCATGTAAGTTTTTATTTCAATAAATTTTTAATTCCAGTCCCATGAGACTCGGGGAAACACAAGTTCTGCATAATTGCAATAAAGTTATCAGATGCTTCATTGCAAAATAAGTGCAGTTATTACCTTGGAAAGATTTCCCATGTTATAGGATGTACCACTAGGTAAGAGCACCTACATAATCTGTAATATCACTTATAACAAAATGCTCAGAGGTATATAGAAAATGCTGAAATTTCTGCAGTCTATGTGAGACAGGTTCATATCATAAGAAATGCTGAAAGTGTTAATTTCCATTATCCAGATACCCGGACATAACACTCCTAACTCTACAAAACCTGTAAACCATTGTAACTACACAGGTTTGCCAAATTTAACTCTTCCAGACTTTGTCTTCTGGGGACTACTGAAAGTATTGAGAAATAGCACTCTTTTGGCATTACAGCTCTGACTCACAACATTTCAGTAAGATATTTGCAGCATTCAGTATATGATTACGTTGCAGATTTTTCATAATTTGAAACATTATATCTGTGTCTGATTGTTGATGGGAAAATTGTATGAGTTGTATCTATTTAACACACACTAAAACAAGGTACAAATATACTTAATTTCAAAGTAGTCATACTAATGTTGGATAAAGTGCTTTTGTTATTTGGATTGTAGTTACTTACAGATAGAATTGTAGAGTAGGTAATAAATATGTATCCTTTCCTTGAAAGGTGGGGTGAGTAGTGTGAGAAACATATCTCTGCAGTGAAATTTCCATGCTTATGGACTAAATACAGTTTAATAATTTTCCATGTAGAAAACTGCACACTAATCAATAATATGAAAGATAATTAGTGGCCACAAGACAAAGTTTGAAAGATGATATTTCTTGATTTCTCAGTGCACCAATTTATAATAGATTAATAGAGATCTAACAAAATACATAAACTCACCCTCCAATTTTTTTCTGAGTATTTATTTTTGACAGTAAATTGTTTTCTAATGGCAAAATACATTGTACAGACTTTTAATTAAGAAGCAAGTTGCTTCAGAGAAATTATAATCTTTCATGAGCTTAATGTGTTGCCTCAGAATGAAAAATAGCAAGAAATGTTGCATTAAGACAAACATTAAATTGAACAAATGAAACAAAACTTAAGCATTAAACTAAAAATTTATTTTTATTTCAAATGATTTGAAATATGAATTCATTTATATATATGTAAATGAAAATTTTTTCCATTGTTGATATTTTGCATTTGCAATAATTCAAATGCAACTCCCAACGAACTGCTGCTTGTTTTTCAATTAAAATAAGCTCTCTGTGCGCACTTAAATTTTTTCAAAGGTTCTTGGTTAAATCAAGATTGATATTGAATCCAGTAAATTTTTAACATCAGAAGCCACAAGCACCTAAAAACACTGTCATAAGAATTAGTGATAGTTGTAATTTGATTTTCACTACCAGTTTTTAAAGTCTGGTTTAAAAAAAAAGTTTTACATATTATATTATATTATATTATATTATATGAAATCAAAAATATATATATATCATATGTAAAACCTATCTTCTACATATTTTATACACCTGTTTTAAGTGGTGTGTGTGTGTGTTGTTTTTTTTTTTTTTTCCTCTCTCTCTCTCTGTACAACTCATCTTGTATTTTTGATTAACAGCACTTGCTTTTTGCTTTTATTTTTGACGTTGTGCAGGAGTCCTGTTACCGTATCCTATCGACTATCATTATCATATCACATTTTTTGTACAAGACGAACAAGAAAATATGGAGTGACTGTTGATTATGTCAGACTCAGGGGAATGAGGGTTTTCTGTTGGGGAAAGATCAACTTCTGAAGAGAAACTGGATGGAGGGATGTTGAAGTTAGTAAGAACAGAGAAGCAAAGAAGCCAGGATTTTGCTATATCAGCAAAAAAAAGAGGGAGGGAGCGGGAAGTCTATACGGGGAGTTGAACCTTTTAAATATGGAAAACATTGGACTTCAGCCTTGTTGGATCTTGGAATTTTCTGAAATCCAGAAAATTCCAAGATCCAACATATCATAAAAAATCCATGAAAGACTGCATTTCTGTGCTGCAACTTATTGTACGTGGTACTGAGAGAAAGGTATCAGAGAAAGAAATCAGACTGCACCCAGAGTCAGATCAAGTTCTGGTGTAGATTGTCTGGCTGGTGCAAGATAACTTGTGCTAAAGGGAAGTTGATAGTTGGGGTATGTTACAGACCAAATGATTCTGAGGAGTATGACAAAAAATTTCTTTAGCCAACTTGAATGGGCACCCGAGTATGACTGTCTCGTTATGGATGACTTTAGCCTGCCTATAATAATACATTGGAAATCGTGGATTGATGTGGAGAGCAGATTTTTGAGCCATCCAGATGATTGTTATTTTTTGGAACATGTCAGATATCTTTGACTTTGTTCTCATCAAGGTCCAAACTGTATCCAATGCAGGAACCAGTAGCAGATATGATCACAATGTTATAAAATGGGCAATAGTGCTGCGACCGTATGTGCTGCTAGCTAATAGGTGAAATAAAATTTCCACCCTAAATGTTGAATACTGATAAATGTTAACGAATCAGAAAAAACAGTGCCAAAAAATATTTTGCTGCCCTCTTGAACTTGACACCCTTAGGAGGTGATGCCTACCTAGCTTACTCACTTGCAGCAGCCCTGAAAATGGGTAGTATCTAAAAAGAAGCTCTCCCCTTTTCCAGATGCAAAAAAATGTGCTTGGGAAAACCATTCCAAATATGAAAATGTGTATTTATTGTCTTTTGCCAAAATATTTCTTGGCTTTTGCAAACATATTATTCTCATTGATGTTTTACCATTTTTTTGCTTTCATGATCCTTGAATTGAATTACAGATAACAAAATTTATACTGTGCATTTTGCATGCTTTTAATAACAAAAAGTTTCTCCTTTGTAATGAATCATTTAGGTAAGTGTGGGGGGGTAAAATTAACAGAAATACACAAATGTTTAACAAAAATATCTTTGATAACAACAGATTATTTCAATACTGAAAATCAGCACATTATTTATAGATTTGTGTGTGTGTGTGTGCGTGCGTGCGCACGCATTACTTTTATGAATTATTTTTAACACATTTAGTTTTCTTAAGTTGCAACAGGATACTGTTTTTGGGAATTCAGTTACTTCTCAAGTGATAAAGATGAAACTCGTTACATATACTGATGTTTTTTTGAGTTAATTTCATATTTCTTGGAATGTCTAAAAATTGTCTTGAGTTGTAAATACAAGATCTGTTAGTGTTGATGAACTGCAATAAAAAAACCTGTGCTTCCCCCCCCCCCCATTACTAAAAGAAAAAAAAAATGGAAATTTATTTTTTCTTTTATGGGATAACATTTTTTTACTGATTTTCATCAGCTTTTCAGGTGATGAAAAGGTAACAGTTTTTTTTTGTTTTGATTTCAAATACAAGATCAGTTAATCTTCATAATTTTTTGGGAAGCTGGTTAATTTCAGTTTAATATCAGGAATATTTTACTCTTATAACCATATGTCACTTACATATTTTCATCTACACCAGTGGTGTCAAATTGGAGGTCTTATTTATACAGCCCTCTACCATATCACTATATCAGCAATGTGAACAAATCTGCTGGTTTATAACTGGCAGAGGGTTGCTACTAACATTATATTATGTCATGAAATGCTAAAACATTATTATTCAAAAAACATCTATTATTCGAAGTGGCATTGTTGTGCATTTTTTTATTTAAAATTTTATTATTCAGTCACTATTCATCAAGTTTTTCTTCATTTTGATATACAAAAAAAAAAAAAAAAATTGAACATTTCTAAAATGCAATAACATTAGTATAAAGTTGTATGTGAAATTTATGGAAGTAAATAGTGGTTATTTGTTATTATAATGAAGTTATTACTATTTTTCACCGTGTATTTTGGGAAAATGTGAAATCAATTTTTTATCTCATATCCATTTTTATCACTTTATTATTATTATTATTTATTTTTTTTTTTTTACTACTTCTTGTTCTTCCCTTAATTTAACAATTTCTCTATTGCTATTTCTATACCATGTACCAGAGTTTCTGTGAACCTTTAATATTTATAGCAGTGCTTGATATTATCAGAACTAGCATACAATTAAGTATTTTAAATCAGTAAATCCTTTCGGATATTTACTTTCATGAAGGAGAACAAAATAAAACAAAAAAATGACTTCTGTAAAAGTTGTAAACTAAACTTGAAATACCTCAGGAAAGATTTAACTTCTGTAAAGCATCTTTAGTGTATATTCTATAAAAAATAAAATGAGAAACCGACATACTTTTTCACCACATGTTTAAAAAAAAAAGAAAAAAAAAGTGTTTAAGAGTGAAACTCGTGAACCAATACTACAAATTAACGTTAAAACAACAGTAACCATATAAATGTAAATCTGGATTTAAAGAATTCTAAGGTAATTGCCAGACATATTATGAATAATAAAACCATAAAATACCCAGAGCATACAAGAATTAATACTGTGCATGGAAAGAAATTCATGACCATATTTTGCAAGTCAGAGAGACACCTTTCAGATATATGGTTTTTAAGCAAAAAAATGTAGAGAAGGGAAGGGAAGTTTATTTAGTCAGAAGATGGTTTTGTTCTTAGAGGCATATTAGTATTTATTTAATAAATAAATAACAGCAACCTGAAAGAATTTCAGTTTATTTTAAAAGCAAGTTGTTCCATAGACACAAGTTAAAAGAAAACTTTTAATATTGGAGAAATAAATGCAGAGTGAAATGTCCTTTCTGCCCTTAGATATGGGAACTTTCTGTCCATATCTATACTGTTTAGCCAAGTATATAATTCAGTTAATTCCAAGCAGAATAAAAATAGAAAATTTTATATATCTGGAAACATTAATTTCCATCCCAACTATTCAACAACAAAGTGAGTAACTAACTTTATAATGTGAGAGAGAGAGAGAGAGAGAGAGAGAGAGAGAGAGAGAGAGAGAGAGAGAGAGAGAGAGAGAGGGGGTGGGGTTTTTCAGAAAAATCTTATTAGAAAAAAATTTTCTGATTCAGATATACCTACTCTTAGTATATTTAAAACTTAATTAGAATATCATTATTCACTTTATTGATGAGGGAGAGAGGTTTGTTCATAATCACTTAATTTTTATTTGGATAGAGAAACTTTCACTCTGATAGGTGTTTCCCTGCTTCTACTTTTTCCTAAAATTACCAAAAATAGAAGCATAGAGGGTTGAATATTTCCTTTAAAAATGGTGCATAATCATGGACATTGTGCTGGACATGCTTTTTGAACATTTTGATTTGTAAGTAATATTTAACCAGCCCTTGGAGTTACTTGTGAGAAAGGGAGGGTGTTAAAGGGTTGAGTCTACTGCAACAGCCCTTGACGAGTTTCAGCCAGAAATTGAAGCTATTATTGATATCATTGATGAGAGCCTGTTAACTGGAACAATTCAGTATTTTATATTTCCCTTTCAGATAGTTATAGAAGTTTAATTAAGTGTCCCTACAAAGAAAACATTTTTTACATAAGAAATTCTTCTCTCATCTTGTGATTTAAAATCACACTGGTGAGTAGAGAATATTCTTATATTCTCCAAAAGCTTATTCTTGAGAATTATCCGTGCTAATCACTGGTTTATTAAGTGCTGCCTTGATGGATATTGCCAATTTTTTACACTACATTATCGATAATTGGCAGTTACGAGGACTGGTCTGAAAGTAAAGCCTCCTAAATTTTTTGCTTTCAAATGTGGTGCTGTAGATCATTTTGTGTGTCACTGAGTGGTCATTAGAGGTCTCTAGTTTCACCATAAAAATGGTGAAACTAGAGACTTCGATCAGTGTCATGAGTGCAGCACATGGATAGTTCAAAATGGTGGATGCCACAGATATATGTATCAAGCAGAGTGGTGATTGAATTTCTTACGAAGGAAGAAGTGATGCCTATAGAAATCCATATATGTCTCAGAAATGTTTATGGTAATAATACTGTAGATGTGAGTACAGTTAGACGTTGGGTAAGACACTTTAAGAGTGGGGAAAGTGACATTATTGACAAGCCCCGAAGTGACCAGCCAGTAATGTCAGTGACAACACACAGCAAGAGCCGGATCAACGTGTTAATCAAAGAGGACCGCCACATCACGACACACGAATTGTGTGATGCAATAGATATAGGGAAGTCCACTGTGACAACCATCATAAAGGAACTAGATGACAACAAGGTTTGCACCCAGTAGGTCCCTAAAATGCTGACACATGAGCATAAAAAAGCCCATAAAGTCATCTGTACGGAACTTCTCCAGCACTACGAGAGTCAAGGGGAGGTTTTCCTTTTACGCATAGTCACAGGTGACGAAACCCGGTTCCACCATTATGACCCTGAAACAAAGAGACAATTGATGGAATTGCAACATCAAAATTCACTGCACAAGAAGAAGTTCAAAAGACAGCCTTCCGTTGGTAAAGTCATGGCGACATTGTTTCGGGACGGAGATGGAGTCTTGCTTGTGGACTTCTTGGAGCATGGCACCACAATCAACTCAGATCGATATGTGGAGTTCGACCGGACAAAAAAACTTAATGAAGTTCTTCTCCTTGACAACGAACAATCCTGCACCAGTCTGCGCATGATGGAGGCCATTGCAAAACTGGGGTGCACTATTCTTCCTCACCTCTCTCTCCTGGATCTTGCACCTCCCGACTATCACCTTTTCAGCCCACTGAAGGATGCACACTGTGGAACCCATTTTGCAGATGACAACCAGCTAAAACGCAGTGTTCGTGAAGCACTCCAGAGTGAGAGTAAGGACTTTTATAGGATTGGAATACAGCATCTGACTCAGATGACGGAAGTTCATAGAAAATGGTGGTGACTTTGTGGAAAAATAAGTGTGTTTATTAATGATTGAGGATTAATTGATGTAAAAGGCATAGTTGTAGGAATTAAATTTTTTGAAGAAAAAAATAGGAGGCATTATTTTCATTCTGCTCCTCATATGTCTTTTAAGGAGATTGGTATAGTAGTGTTATTCTAATTTATTGTCAAGTAGTTCTCTGAAATCTCTCTCTCTCTCTCTCTCTCTCTCTCTCTCTCTCTCTCTCTCTTGTATTTCTTGATGTATTTAGGCGCCTCCGTAGCCAGGTTGGAAGAAGCAGCAGCAGTGCGTAGCACATGCTTCTTGATTAGACCGGGGTTCGAGCCCGTCACCACCAAATACGGAGGATGCGGAAAGGTCAGGGAATGACCACCGCATATCCCGGAGCAATATGGCCTTAGTTGCTAATGCTCCTAAAAACCAAATAACAAATAACTTCTGTTCCAGGAAAATTAATGGAGGCACTGGTTAAAGAAGCACTGCAGGATCATCTAGACAAGACTTCAGTTATAGCTCGGACACAGCATGGTTTTGTTAAGGGGAAGTCTTGCCTGACCAATTTGATTGGATACTATGATGCAGTCACAAAAGAACTGGATGCAGGGAATAACTTTGATATTATATACTTGGATCTTAGAAAGGCTTTTGATACTGTTGCACATGGAAGACTGCTGCACCAATTGGAGCAGTGTGGCATTGGAGGCAAATTGCTGCCATGGATAAAGGGGTGGTTGAGGGGGAGAAGACAGAGTGGTAATCAATGGACACTGCTCATCGCGGACTAATGTTATTAGTGGAGTCCCTCAGGGTTCAGTGTTGGGTCCATTTTTGTTTTCTGTATTTATAAATAATATTGATGATGGTATATCAAGCTTAATGTCCAAGTTTGCAGACGATACAAAAGTTGGCAGGGTTGTTAAGGACACTACTGACGCTATGCTGCTGCAACAGGATCTGGAAAGGTTGAGCAGATGGGCTGAGAGGTGGCAAATGAAGTTTAACATTGACAAATGTAAAGTACTACATATGGGAAACAGCAACCCCAGAGCAACGTATCAACTCTGTGGTACTACATTGACAGTGGTAGAGAATGAAAAGGACCTGGGGGTAATTGTGCAGGCTGATATGAAGTTCTCTGAGCAGTGCAGACGAGCTGGAAGAGTAGCTCATGGTGTCTTATCAATGATATATACAGGAACTTTTCTAGCAGGGATAAGGAGGTGATTATTCCCTTATATAAGGCAATGGTCAGGTCACACCTTGAGTACTGTATATAGATCTCAAGGCCTCATTTCAAGCAGGATGTAGAGCTGCTGGAATGAGTACAGAGAAGGGCAACAAGATTAGTGAATGGAACAAAGGGTTGCTCTTACGAAGAAAACCTTAAGTTTTGCAAATTACAGTGTCTGGAGACTAGGCACCGGCAAGGTGATCTGATAGAGGTGTATAAAGCCTTGAATGGTTTGAGCATGCTCAATGCTGATGGGATTCTGCCTCTTGCTCAGAATAATCACCTGAGAGGGCATAAATTCAAATTGAGGAAAGACAGATGTACGATAGATGTCTGGAAATTTGTCTTTAGCCAGTGGGTGGTTGGTTGGTGGAACAGACTTCCATCCCTTGTTGTGGAAGTTGATAGCCTAAATAAATTTAAGGCTCAGCTGGACAGGTATTTCGAACGAATGGAGGGGTGAAGTGGAACTGTTTTTTTTTTTTTTTTTTTTTTTCTGGCTGATGTTGCATAAGCTTGCTTTCTTGCATCATATGCCTATGCTAATGGTTCTCAGATGTTAACAGTGGACCATGTGGATTTAATTATGCAGTGCACTGAAATCAGTACCTTCACATTAACCTTTCAACATAGCAAGCCTTAGGTTACCTACTTTCACTTTTTTTTAGAGACTGGTAAATGAAATACCTAATTTTAAATTTAAATACAGATGTTATTCCCAAGCACGGTATAGGTTCTAATACCTCTCGTGTTTGGGGTTCACATAAAAAAAAAAAAAAAAAAATCCGTTTTCTATACAGTCAAATATGTCGAAGGAGAAAAAATACAAAATAAATAAGAAAAGAAAGAAAGAAAAATTCTAAATTACATTCTAGTCACATTGATAACAATAACTGAATCTTTATACTTGGCATTTCCTTGCATCAGCCAAACAGAGAAAGTATGCTGTAGAATTAGCAGTTCTTTAAATATTAAAATCATATTCAAACTAGTCCATATACAGATCATTTTATAAAATCCCAATCCTTAATTTCCTTTCAGCAGATGCACATAATGACTGGCTGTGTTCTACGTTGCCAATAGGGCAGGCAGAGTAAATGTATATTGGTCTTAAGATATTTTCAGAAGGGATTTCAACTATTTTCAATTAAAATATTCCAACATATTACTTACATTGTGGAATTTTAATTGATATGAAATTGGGTTACAGCTATATGCACAACATGTGATATTAAGAACAGTTGTAGGCATCAATATGTTATGTATTTATATCAGATATTTGATTGGAAGACAGAATTCCAGTTTCAGTCCATCTTTTTATCTCTTCAGAGGTGTAACTCATAGATGAACTTCATTATTTGAAATCAGCTTATTCAAACAGCTGCTGTTACATTATTATTGACTTAAGGGTGACCTGTTTTGTATAGTGATACACATAGAAAAGATGTGATGTGAAGTAATTGATTTTTAAAATACCTAGTACGTAAACCACTTCCAGAAGATCAAAAATATGAATAAAATAGAAAAGGTAAACTTAAAAATAAACGTTTGAAGAAATTTTAAGAATTTAAAGCAAAACAGGTTAAAATAAGAAATTGTCCACTGAATTACATGGAACTGAACCACTGAATAGACTTAAACAGAACACTAATCAACTTTACTGAAAATTAAGAACAGGTCCTCACATCCACACTAAAATAAAAATGTAAGGGCCATTGAAGCAAAGAAAAAAAAAAAATCAGCCTGCCTTATTGTTCAACAAAGATGAACGTCAGAGTTATAAATGATTCATGAAAGCTTCGACACCCCAAATTACCTGATATTATAGAAATAACTAAGAAGAATAGCATCCCAAACACTGAACAATTGATGAAGAATTTTATCCACCTATTTTTCTGATATCCTTGATATTACATATCGCCAGCCTTAACAAAAATAAACATTGAAAACTTTGATCTCCCTAACAATATGGCATTGTAAGTATAAACATGAATGTCAGTCATCCCAGATGATGAAAACTCAAACCCTTTTTAGAAGAAGCCTTAAGCATAAAAAGTAGACATGATATAAAAGTTCTTGACAACCAACTAAACAGCAAATAAAAATTTTAATAAATGGACCGGTAGCAGCTGAATACATAAAAATGAGATAGAAAATACTAAAATAATGGATAAAGCGATTAATAAATTAAAAAAAAAAAAAAAAATAGATGAAATTGAAAAAGAATGGTATAAATGCACTGATGAAGGAACACTCCAGAATAGAGTTCTCCTTCATCAGCCTAGAAGAACAGCATGGCATACAGTTGTTTAAATAGAAGGACAGACGTGTGCACCAACAAATGTCTAGTCATGAAATGTTATAGATCATGTGCAGCTAAGGGAAGGGAAGACAAGAACAACACATACATGCACACACATCAGAAAGTCAGAACGTGCTCCAGGGACATAAGTAGTACTATAGGTGCTCTGTTCAGTTGAGCTTAGTCATATTCCAGCTCTATTTTTAATAGGGAGGGATGTTGAGATTGCAAGAGTCAGGTTGGACTTAGCGTTAGTAGTGGCATATGTACAAGAAAGCAAGCTTATACAGTATCAGCAAAAAAAAAAAAAAAACTTCCCATTTTACCTATTAGGATTAGTATTGGCAAGTGATGCAAGGAAGGAAGGAAGGAAGCAAGCTCCTACAGCATTAGCTAAAAACAGAATTAAATAAATAATAATAATAAAAACACTTCCGATATCACCTGTCCATCCCCTCTCATAATTTGTCTAATTTCCTCAAATTTGTTTACCCACTTCCATAACACTAGATACAAGTTTGTTCCAACAGTCAACTACCCTCTGGCTGAAAGCAGATTGCTGCACATCTGCTTTCAGCCAGAGGGTAGTTGCATCCTGCAATAGTCTTTCTTCTATTTAAATTTATGCCCCCTTATATGTGTGTTGTCTGAGCAGTACTAAGGCTGACGCAGATAATGGGGGGAACCCTGAAAGTCACCAAAGAAACAAACATTATTCGTGGTGTCATTTTCAACACTTATGATTAATGTATACCTGTTTAAAAGCATTATTAATCAGTTTTTAATTTGCATCATTTTTCTCCAGCATATAGAATAGGGTTTTGCTTTCAATGGATAATTCTGTATTACCTCTAATTCATATATCCTATCACTACCATAAAGGGAGAGGACAAATCACGGTTGATTGGTGAGTGGTGTTTGTATACTTCATTTAATTCCAGAAGGAATAGATGTGATTGCTCATGTGGTATGTATTAGATATCAAGCAAACAAGTAAGCTTTTAGTAAATCAAAATGAAATCAGAAAATATTCTATCATCATTTAGAGAAAATTGGTGGGAAAAGTTCATGGAAGGATATGATTTCATTTCAAAAAACAAGATTCTTATGCACTTGTGTAGCACTTGATATAAATTTGATCTATTCAATCATGCTCTGGTTTCATCTTGTCTCTCTTCCAGAACTTGGATTTAGGACAATTCTAAAAGTGTGGAATGGGCAGTGCTCATTAGAATTGTTTTTGCGTGGGAATTTATCCTTTCGATTTTAGTCTGGTACAATTTGAAACAGCAGTTGCAAAAAAACTAAAATTCTGTATTTTTTATTTCTTTCTGTGCATAGAATATAGGCCTACAGTGGACAATAGACTCTTGATTTCCCTAAGAGTAGTTAGGAGGACATCAACATTTAGCTTACTCAGTCCATTCAGTCCTTGAGACTTGGTGAAATGTGGCCCCATCTTTTATATGTTTGAATTGTCCGTGGGTGTTGTCTCTGGTTGTACATCCCATGCCTACAGATTTGTTTCTGTTGCCTGCCCCCAACAACTATCTGGACATTTCAGACTGTCTTGCCTGGATGTTGCACAGTTACCATATTGGTTGATTGCAGGTCTCTGGAAGGAAATTGCAATGTATAATTACAAATGTTATTCCCATCTTTTTTACAGAATGGTTCTGTTTTCCAGATTAAATTTTTAGATTGTTTGGTTTGTTGTTGGCGAGTCTAGCAGGAGACTTCAGGATTATATTTCAGAGTATGAGGGAGCTATCACTGTGGCCAACTTTCCACATTCTGCTGTAGAGGAACATTATTGGTGTTAGGTGCATGTTAGTCCCAATCACTGTTCTAATATTGAGAATTTAAATTGCTCTCATTATTTCCACTGCTGCTTGTGGGTAGGGGCACCTGCATTACACCCTGTTACGAAGTTGGTAATCTTGTGTTGTGATAAGTGATGATGGTTCTCTTATAATGCTGCCATTGCACAATGTTGTGCTCCTGGAGTCTGAGTCTAACAAATTATTCCTTCCTTAACTTAATTATCATTAGTCACTATTATTAAACATTTGCTGCAAGAGATGCATCCATGTGCAGTACGCTCACTTTTAAAAGGGTTAAAGATGATACTAATTCAAAAATTAAAAGGTAGGATAACTTGAGTCTCATATAAAAGACTGGGAATCAACATAAACAGAATGAAACTATCAATATTGTTTAGTGAATGAAGGTTTCTTTAGAATGCAGTGTAATTTAGTCATTCATACTACTTTTCTGGCACTGTGCAATTATCACATTTTGCAGAATGGCACCTATAAAAATATATAATAAATCAGTGGACAAAAAACAAGCAGTTTCTGTCATTTCTTTTTTTCTTCCTTTTACTTTTCAGATGGAGGGCAGGAGATAAGGAAATCTGCTCACATACAGATTTCTTTACTCTTTGTCTCCGTTCTTTTCCTATACCTATTCATCTAATTACTTTTATTGATTAAATATAAGGGCTTTCCAAATGTCATTTGGTTACTCTTAAGATAGCTGAAAAGTATTTTCCTAAGGATTTAATCATTTTTCGTGTTCAGTTTCAGAATATCTATAAATTAGAAGTGTTAAATTCTTTGATTCCAAGCTTTCATGATTTTGTTATTTTTAATGTTTATTCCTACATAACCTAGTGATTGTGAAGATGAACTTTTCAAAGATTATTTGTATTAAGGTTAGAGATATCGGGTCAGATATTTCTGAAAATTGGGATGGCAAAATTCTACCTATGTTCACAAAGGATCATGTTTTCATTTTGGAGTTGTCACTCATTGTATTTATTTCTACAATATTGGGTAGTTTTGAGGGCTGATGCTTTCAGGACAGCTGTTTCAGGATAATTGTTTATTTCCATTGGGAGTAGGCGCCTCCGTAGCCAGGTGGGAAGGAGCAGCAGTGCGTAGCACACGCTTCTTGATTAGACCGGGGTTCGAGCCCGTCACCACCAAATACGGAGGATGCGGAAAGGTCATTCAGGGAATGACCACCGCATATCCCGGAGCAATATGGCCTTAGTTGCTAATGCTCCTAAAAACCAAATAACAACAACAACAACCATTGGGAGTGGAATATTAAGATAGTTTTTTTTTATTTTGGTTTCAGTGGCTCTTATTTATTTTTTAGTCATGTATGCTTTTAAATTTTTCATATTTGCTTAGACCTATTCTTAATAAATTCTTTGTTGTTTTATATTCTAGCCAAGCCTAATGGTATCCATTAAGGTAAAATAATTGTCTTACAATAGTAATTTCATTATGTTTTTGAGAAGTTAGTTTTCATAGGCATCTTATTTCACTTGAAGATTAGTTTTGTATTCTTTTAAGTTTTATTTATGCTACGCATGTGTCTCCACCCTTGAAAATAAAATGACCTAAAGTCTGAAGGACTGTTAGGGTATTAACTACCCCAACAGCCCTTCAACTTTGGGTCGTTTTATTTTCAAGTGTGCTCTTACCCTATATATATATATATATCTTTCTTTCATTGAATAATTTTTCATTTGAAGATTTGTTTTGTGCAAATTTGAAAAGTTTCAGTTGATAAACTGGTGTTACATTTGCAAGTCTTCATCTGCTTTCTTTGGTCTGTTCCTTATTTAATTTCTCATCCTCTGTTTATTTTATTATTTGGAAGATTGGTTTGTGCACAGACTGGTGTGTCAAAAATTAGTAATAACTAATGGTGATTTCATTATCACATGTTCTTTTACATCTGTTATTAATATTAGTTGTAGCAAATGATGCAAAAAAAGCAAGCTTATAAAGCTGATGCTTTATAAGCTTTGCTTTCTTCCATCATTTGCTACAACCAATACTAATAACATATGTAATAACTAATACTAAAGAAAACCCATCCCACCTCACCCGTCAATCCACCCCAATAATTTGTCTAGCTCTTCCTTGAATTTATTCAACCTATCCACTTCAACAACAACAATAAATGGAAATTTGTTCCAACAATCAATCACCTACTGGCTGAAGCCTTTCTTGGTAAGACTACCCCTTTGTTCCCATCAATCTTGTTATTCTTCTCTGCACCAGGCGCCTCCGTAGCCAGGTGGGAAGGAGCAGCAGTGCGTAGCACACGCTTCTTGATTAGACCGGGGTTCGAGCCCGTCACCACCAAATACAGAGGATGCGGAAAGGTCAAGGAATGACCACCGCATTTCCCTGAGCAATATGGCCTTAGTTGCTAATGCTCCTAAAAAAAAAACCAAACCAATTCTCTGCACCCGTTCCAGCAGATTGTCATCCTTCCTAATATGAGACCCCAGACCTGTATGCAGTACTTAAGATACACCACTGCCTTGTACAGTGGGATAATTCTTATTCCTCCTTATCTCTACAAACCAAGTTCTTGTATATCATTGACAAAACACTATGAGTTTTTTTTTGTTTTGTTAGTTGTTGGCGCATCGGCTTCTGTGGCCATAATGCACCTCCCAAAGTTTTTGCATTTTCTACTCTGATCTAAGCCTGAGGCGGGATTCGAACCCGCGACCTTTGGGTTGACAGGCAGGCACTTTACTCACCTGGCTAGCCCGGTCGGCCACTATGAGCTGTCCTTGCAGCCTCTCTGTGTTATTCAGAGAATTTAATATCTGACTACACAATTACCCCGAGGTCTTTTTCATTTTCCACTACCCTAAGTGTAGTACCACACAGTTGGTACTTTAATCTGGAGTTACTGCTATCCATATGCAGTACCTTGCATTTGTCAATGTTAAACTTCAACTGCCATTTCTCAGCTTTTCTGTCAAATTTTTTAAAATCTTATTGTAGTAGCTTACCTCAATTACTGTCATTAACCACCTAGCCAATCTTTGCTATCATCTGGAAACTTAGACATTAAGCATAATATACCTTCATCAGTTATCATTAATAAATATAGAAAACAACAATGGGCCCAAACCCAGGGGAGTTCACCAATAACATTAGTCCATGAAGAGCAGTGCCCATTAATAACCCATCTGTTTTCTCCTATTCAGCCTCACTTAATCCTTAGCAGTAATTTGCCCCTAATGCTACACTGCTCCAATTTATATAGCAGTTTTTGATGTCAAATAGTATCAAAAGCTTTCCTGAAATCCAATCATATGATATCAGAATTATTTTTTATTCAGTTCCTTCGTTACTGCATCACAGTATCCAATCAGATTGGTCAAGTTCTCCCCTTATATTTATTAGAAATGAAATATCAGTAACTCATAATTAACACTATGAGTTAACATTTTATATAAGAATAAGCACTTGCTCTGCATTAAAATATTTAATGCACAGGGCATGACAAGATACACTATGAGGTGATTCTTGCACAACTTCTATTAGAATAAGTAGCGACCTGGAGCAAGGGGTGCTGTGGGTTTCAGGGACTGATGGCAGTCATCGTGAAACAGGTGGGTATATGGTGTGTGTGTCAGGGTAACTAGGAATAGGTGCATGTATACCAATGCTAGAAGTATAGTAAATAAATTTGATGAATTTGAAGTGTTGGTCAAGATATCAAAGGTGGATATTGTTGGGATATCAGAGACGTGGTGTCACACTGATATTAGGAATGCATAACTGGAATTTGGGGAGTACAATGTGTACAGAAAGGATATACAGGATAGGAAGGGAAGAGGTGCCATGCTGTTAATTAAGAAAAACATAAAATCAAAAGAAGTGCATCCAGTTGATATAGATGAACAGTGCACTGTTGAGTCAGTTTGGTGTGACATAAGCACTGCGAAAGCAAAAATAAGAGTAGGAGTGTGTTATAGGCCTAATGACTTGAATGAGTACAATGAACAATTGTACAGAGAAATAGAGTGGGCTAGTAAATCAGAATGTCTTATAATGGGGGATTTTAACTTCCCAGATATTGACTGGAACTTGTGGGTTGGTCACTCACACACTAGTAAGACTTTTTTGGATTTATTGGATGATTGTTTTCTGCAGCAGCATGTTCGAGAGGCAAACAGAGAGGGTAATACTCTTGATCTGGTTATCAGCAGTGATCATTCGTGTATTAAGAATTTGCAGATAAAGGAACCACAAGGTGGCAGTGATCACAATGTACTGATGTGGAATTTACTTAAAGATATAGCATTAGCATTAGCATTAGTAGAGGCATTTGATGCAAGAAAGCAAGCTTATGCAGCATCAGCCAAAAAAAAAAAAAAAAAGTAACATAAATAAATAAAAAGAACCACTTCCACTTCACCCCTCTGTTCGTTCGAAATACCTGTCCAGCTGAGCCTTAAACTTATTTAGGCTATCAACTTCCACGACAAGGGATGGAAGTCTGTTCCACCCACCAACCACCCGCTGTCTAAAGGCAAATTTCCGCACATCTATCCTACATCTGTCTTTCCTCAATTTGAATTTATGCCCTCTCAGGTGATTTTTCTGAGCTAGAGGAAGAATCCCATCAGCATTGAGCATGCTCAAACCATTCAAGGCTTTGTACACCTCTATCAGATCACCCCGCTGGTGCCTAGTTTCCAGACACTGTAATTTGCAAAACTTAAGCCTTTCTTCGTAAGAGAACCCCTTTGTCCCATTCACCAATCTAGTTGCCCTTCTCTGTACTCGTTCCAGCAGCTCTACATCCTTCCTGAAATGAGGCCTCCAGGCCTGTATACAGTACTCTAGGTGTGGCCTGACCATTGCCTTATACAAGGGAATAATCACCTCCTTATCCCTGCTAGAAAAATTCCTATATATCATTGACAATACACCATGAGCTACTCTTGCAGCTCGTCTGCACTGCTCAGAGAACTTCATATCTGCCTGCACCACCACCCCCAGGTCCCTTTCATTCTCTACCACTGTCAGTGTAGTACCACAGAGTTGATACGTTGCTCTGGGGTTGCTGTTTCCCATATGTAGTACTTTACATTTGTCAATGTTAAACTTCATTTGCCACCTCGAAGCCCATCTGCTCAACCTTTCCAAATCCTGTTGCAGCAGCATAGTGTCAGTAGTGTCCTTGACAACCCTGCCAACCTTCGTATCGTCTGCAAACTTGGACATTAAGCCTGATATACCATCATCAATATCATTTATAAATACAGAAAACAATAAAGGCCCCAATACTGAACCCTGAGGGACTCCACTAATAACATTAGTCCACGATGAGCAGTGTCCATTGATTACCACTCTCTGTCTTCTCCCCCTCAACCACCCCTTTATCCATAGCAGCAACTTGCCTCCAATGCCACACTGCTCCAATTTGTGCAGCAGTCTTCCATGTGCAACAGTATCAAAAGCCTTTCTAAGATCCAAGTATATAATATCAAAGTTATTCCCTGCATCCAGTTCTTTTGTGACTGCATCATAGTATCCAATCAAATTGGTCAGGCAAGACTTCCCCTTAACAAAACCATGCTGTGTCCTAGCTATAACTGAAGTCTTGTCTAGATGATCCTGCAGTGCTTCTTTCACCAGTGCCTCCATTAATTTTCCGGGAACAGAAGTTAAACTCACAGGTCTATAATTACTTGTGTCAGCCTTTGATCCCCCTTTGTGAATTGGGGTCACATTTGCACATCTCCAGTCAATGGGTACCTCCCCTGAGTCCAAGGAAGCTCTCATAATTATGGCTAAGGGTTTGCTTACCTCCTTTGCTGCCTCCTTTAATATAACTGGATAGATCCCATCCACCCCAGGTGCCTTTCTTGTGTTTATCTTCAACAATTTCTCCTCCACTTTGCTCTCAGTTATTACAAGATTCTCTAGCTTACTGCTAGAGTTGAATACACCTCTGGCATTCCCCTCGCTGAATAACTCCTCATGTGTGAATGTCGATGCAAAATATTCATTTAGTTTGTTAGCTACCCGAGCAGGGTCATCAACAGTTGACCCATCGATCTCAAGTGGACCAATCTGATTCATCCCCTTCCTTCTAGAGTTTACATAAGTAAAGAACTCTTTGCTGTTTTTCTTCGCATTCCTTGCCAAGGATCTCTCGTAATCTGCCTTCGCCTGCCTAACCTCCTTTGTAACTTGGTTACAGATCAACTTGTATCTATCATAGGCGTCCGTGTCACGTGTTAATTTGTATGTATCCCATGCATTTTTCTTCTCTGCCATATGCCTCATTAGTTCATCTGACAACCATTTAGGCCTAAACCTTGAACAATATTTCTTAGTTGGTATGTAAAGCCTAGTAGCTTCCACGATAAGTTCTTTGAATGCTTCCCATTTTGAATTTGCTGTTGGCAATATCATCAGTTGATCCCACTGTATAGAATTTAAATACTGTCTCAGTCCATTGTAGTCGCCTTTACGAAAGCAATACCCCTTCCCTTTACCCCTAATGGTAGTTACCTCTTTGAGTAACTCCCACTTCAGCACACTGTGATCACTGCCACCAAGTGGTTCATTTATCTGCAGATTCTTAATGCATGAAGAATCACTACTGATAATCAAATCAAGAGTATTACTCCCTCTAGTTGCCTCCCGAACATGCTGATGTAGAAAACAATCATCCAATAAATCCACAAAAGCCTTGCTACTGTGTGAGTGACCAGCCCCCAAATTCCAGTCAATATCTGGGAAATTAAAATCCCCCATTATAAGACTCTCTGATTTACTGGCCCACTCTATTTCTCCGAACAGTTTCTTATTATACTCATCAGAGTCATTAGGCCTATAGCACACTCCTACTCTCAATTTTGATCTCCCAATGCTTATGTCACACCAAACTGACTCGACACTGCACTGTCCAGCGATGTCGACTGGCTTCACTTCCTTGGATTTTATGTGTTTTTTAACTAATAGCATAACCCCTCCTCCCTTCCTATCCTGTCTATCCTTTCTGTAGACATTGTACTCCCCAAATTCCAGTTCTGCATTTCTTATATCTGTGTGACACCACGTCTCTGAAATCCCCACAATATCTGCCTTTGATGTTTTGAGCAATACCTCAAATTCATCAAATTTATTTACTAAACTCCTAGCATTGGTGTACACACAAGTATACATGCACCTGTTCTTTTTCTTAGCTACCCTAACACAACCCATGTGTTTACTTGTACCCCAATGATTCCCAGCAGTCTCTGAAATATCCTGCATCTTATTTTCCAGGCTGCGGCTCATTCCAATAGAAGCAGTGCAAGAATCACTTTCACCTCTGCCAGTGGCTACTGTTAATCTATTAGTCCTTGTATCCCCCCAATCTAGCAGTTTTCCGACCCACCTAACATTGCCTCGATAGCATCAGCAAACATTCTTGCACCCTTTCTATTTAAGTGTATCCCATCCCTGTAGAAGCAGTCTCTCCTGTTAACAAGTACAGACCAGGCTGAAAAAAATTCTACCCCTTGAGCCCTGCACAATCTTTCCAGGGCCGAATTGATTGACAGGGCTCTCATCATATACTCCCTCCTATCGTGTCTGGGCAGAATTGCAGACACTTTCAATTTCAACCCTAATTCACGGCTTTTTTTCATCAGTGACCTGTACTTGTCAAGTAATTCCGCCGGTCTCCTACTCTTAATATAATTACCATCAGGGATAAAGGAAAGGGTTTTTGCTTCCATAAAGGTGAGTACAGTGGTCTCAGACAGTTTTTAAATTCTTTACAGTGGGATCAACTGATGACATTACCAACAGTAAATTCTAAGTGGGAAGCATTCAAGGAATTAATCGTGGAAGCTACTAAAAGTTTCATAGCTATTAAGAAATATTGTTCAAGGTTTAGGCCTAAATGGTTATCAAATGAACTAATAAGACTCGTGACAGAGAAGAAAAATGCATAGGATGCATATAAATTATCAAGCAAATCAGAAGCCTATGGCAGATATAAGCTAGTCTGTAATCAGGTCACAAAGGAGGTTCGGCAGGCAAAGGAGGATTACGAGAAATCTTTGGCAAAGGATGCTAAGAAAAACAGCAAGGATTTCTTTACTTATATAAACTCTAAAAGGAAGGGGATGAATCTGAATGGTCCACTTGATAACGATGGTTCGACTGTTGATGATCCTGCTCAGATAGCAAACAAACTGAATGAGTATTTTGCATCTACATTTACACATGAGGAGTTATTAAGGTTTGAAAATGGCAGAAGGTTATCAAATTGTGTAGCAGGGTGCTTAATGATTTTGTAATAACTGAGAGCAAAGTGGAGAAGAAATTGTTGAAGTCAAACATAAGAAAGACACCTGGGGTGGATGGGATCTATCCAGTTATATTAAAGGAGGCTGCAAAGCAACTAAGCAAACCCTTAGCCATAATTATGAGAGCGTCCTTGGACTCAGGGGAGGTTCTCACAGACTGGAGATGTGCAAATGTATTCCCGATTCACAAAGGGGGATCGAAGGGTGACACGAGTAATTACAGACCAGTTAGTTTAACTTCTGTTCTGGTTAAAATAATGGAGTCAATGGTTAAAGATGCAATGCAGGATCATCTAGACAAGACTGCAGCAATAATTCAGACAGCATGGGTTTGTTAAGGGAAAGTCTTGTCTGACAAATTTGATAGGATATTATGATTTGGTTACTAAGGTATTGGATGCAAAAAATAATTTTGATATCATATATTTGGATTTCAGGAAAGCTTTTGACACTGTTGTGCATGGAAGACTATTGTACAAATTGGAGCAGAATGGTATTAAGGGTAAGTTGTTACAATGGATGAAAGGGTGGTTGAGTGGGAGAAGACAGAGTGTAGTAATCAATGGGTGCTGCTCTTCGTGGACTAATGTTATCAGTGGAGTCCCACAGAGTTCGGTGTTGGGTCCACTGTGTTTTTTTTTGTATATTTATCAGTGGTATTGATGAAGGTATATCAGGCTTAGTGTCGAAGTTTGCAGATGATACAACGGTTGGCAGGGTTGTTAATGACAGTAATGTCAGTGTGCTACTGCAACAGGATCTAGAAAATTTGGTCAGATGGGCTAAGAAGAGGCAACTGAAGTTTAACCTTGACAAATGCAAAGTACTGCATATGGGTAGAAGTAACCCCAGAGAAATGTACCAACTGTATGGTACTACACTTAAGGTGGTAGAAAATGAAAAAAACCTGGGAGTAATTGTGCAGTCAGATATGAAGTTTTCTGAGCAATGCAGACAGGCTGCCAGGACAGGTCATGGGGTTTTGTCAATGATATATAGGAATTTTGCTAGCAGGGAAAAGGAGGTGATTGTCCCTCTGTATAAGGCAATGGTCAGGCCACGCCTTGAGTACTGCGTACAGGTCTGGAGGCCTCATTTTAGGAAGGATGTAGATTTGCTTGAGCATATACAGAGAAGGGCAACAAGATTGGTGAGGGGAATGAAGGGATCCTCTTACCAAGAGAGTCTTAAGTTCTGCAAATTGCAGTGGCTGGAGACTAGGCACCTGCACGGTGATCTGATTGAGGTGTATA
The DNA here is from genome assembly GCF_048544385.1 of Mastigoproctus giganteus. Lineage (NCBI taxonomy): Eukaryota > Metazoa > Arthropoda > Arachnida > Uropygi > Thelyphonidae > Mastigoproctus > Mastigoproctus giganteus. The sequence continues at coordinate 232,537,587 of NC_143579.1, forward strand.
AGGCCTTGAATGGATTGTGCACGCCGAATTCTGATGGGATCCTTCCACTTGTTCAGATTACGAACCTAAGGGGGCATAAATTCAAATTAAAAAAAGACATGTAGAATAGATGTGTGGAAATTTGCCTTTAGCCTGCGGGTGGTTAATTGCTGGAACAAACTTCCATCTGTCGTTGTGGAAGTTGATAGATTAAATAAATTTAAGGAGGAACTGGACAGGCATTTGGAGGGAATGGTGTGATTTTTTTTTTTTTTTGGCTGATGCTGCTTAAGCTCATACACTTGCTTTCTTGCATCACATGCCACTACTACTCTACTACTACACATAAAAATAAAAACTGAATTAATACTAATAAAACTAAATAAAATATAAACTCACAAGTACCAGATGCATATCTGCCTGTCTTATTGCTAGTCTTACTGCTGCTTTCTTAGTTGCTTATACAAAGATACAAGAAAAACAGAAACACTGTTTTTCTTGTTTTCTTGAAAAAAGAAAATTTCATAACTCATGAGGGAGTTTGCATTGGCCCCCAAAGCAAGTATGAGCTGACTGTCTCTCATTCTCTTCACCACCAACCCAGCAGACTTGTAAGGGAGGGTTCCCTCGTAGGAATTGACACTGTTAATAGAGGAGATGTTAAGGCAGAGATATCAGGGAAATATCTTTGCTATTGTAGTACAAATGCTTATGTGTTTGTCTGTTTCACTTGTGATAGATGAGTTAAAGATTGATGAAGTATGCAGGCTTCTTGAGACCTGATCCATGTTGGAAGTTTCCATTGTCTGTATAGTATAATAAGAATCTATCATTGTGGCTGGGTTTTGGGGTGATAGACATTGAAACCAGCATTATTAAGGGCCATTTTCATGCCATTTACTCCTAACTTCAGGAACAGGATCATCTTTAGTCAGAAAAGGCATAAAACCTTCACCAGTTTGAAGAAATGAAGTGGGTAGGTCAATGAAGATTTTTTTTCTTCAAGGAGAGGGCTTCATTATCCATTCCTCTTCCATCCTGCCTGACTCCAATCAGTTTATAAAGTTTGGTGCCAAACATAATTCTGGCTACATTGCTTAGGCATATTGCCATGCCAGAATATCTATGGAAGAATATATTCAACATTACCGGACTGGGTTACAATTTCATCTGACAGATTATGGAGTACTACATCACCTGTGGGTTACACCTTTGATCCTATCAACATTAAAGTTTTTTCTACCGATTCACACTTTGTATGAATCAGTAGAAATCACTGTGGCTGGATCACTGAAAAATGGTAAATCTACTGGGAGATTTCAACGGACTCTATCCTATGTGGGGAATACCCCCCCCCCCAGTGGATACACAAGGAAACTCATTGGAACAAGCAGAATCTCACATTACTAAACACTGGTGCTGACACTTATATCCACTTTTGCACTGGAACATCTACCACTATAGATCTTTCAATATGGTCACCGAAACTGTTCACAAAAATTCAGTTGGAAGTTTTAGACAACCCACTGAACAGTGACCATTACCTAGTTATTTGCAAATTGCAAGAGAATAGAACCTTGCACCCACACAGTCACATAAAATGGAAATTCTCCAAGGCAAACTGGAACATGTTTACCACTGCTATTTCTTTTGATGTTCACGTCATTAATAGCCGACCTATTGATGACCGTACTGATCATATTATAACACAGCTAATAACAGCTGCAACTTGTGCTATACCCAAAACTATAGTTGGTCCTCACAGATATGCCAACATCTGGTGGAATGATGCATTCCATGATGCTAAAAAGGAGGAGAACAGAGCATTGAATCTGTCCTGCAAATATTCAACAATTGACAACTTGATTAATTTCAAGAAGCTTAACATGTTATGTGCGAGGAAAAAAAAAAGAAGCAAAAACAACTTGTGTATCTAGCTTGCTTCTGCTATTACAGTAACTCATAAGACTACTATCCTCTTTCTTGAAGAAGAAAAATTTGGAACAAAATCAAAACTGAATGGCAAATTGCTCCTGATATCAACACCTATTTTAAGATGGAATGGCAAAGATCTTTCCCTTCCAGTGGAAATTGCAAAATACCCTGGCCGAAACCTGTGCTCAAATCTCAGCCTCATTGGTATATGAGCCAGCCTTTAAACAAGAACCCCAAAGTAGAAAAGTATGAGCTGAACTTTCAATACAATGGTGTCTCTTATGTTTAACTGACCATTTGCAATTTTCGAGCTAGAGAGTTCCATAACAGATCATCAAACAGGGCACCAGGACCTGATGGAATATATTATCTCATGCTTCAGAACCTTGACAGGAAAGCTCTGAACTCTTTACTGATATAATTGGATTTTTTCAAAAGACTATCCTCTTTCTTGGTGCCACTCCATACTCTTAGCCTTTCCTAAACCAGGAAAGGATCGGTTAGATTCTGCAAAGCTATCAACCAATAGTTCTTAGCAGTTGCCTTAGTAAAACATTGGACAAAATGATACATAATCGATTAGTGTAGCAATTAGAATCTTGATTGGCAAGGAACAAGAATCAGTATGGTTTCCGAAAAAATCGGCCAACACTAGACCTATTGATTAAGGCAGAATCCAACATTCAGAAATATTTTATTTGAAACGAACATCTTGTCATGGTCTTCCTGTACATTGAAAAAAACCTTGGATACCACCTGGCATTATTGTGTTCTTCAAAATCTGTATGCCACTGGACTTCAGGGACAGTTGCCACTAATAATACAGAGATTTCTCCAAAACAGAACATTTCAAGTGTGTTACCGCAATGATCTCTCTTTCCTGAACAGTTGTCCAAGAAGGAGTCCCACAAGGTTCAGTTCTTAGTGCCATGCTCTTTGCAACGTTGACACCTATTAGTGTGCTGATGACTTTACAATATCCTACCATTCACAAAATATGCACCCATTGAACGACAGTTTCAGCTGTCAATAAACAAAATAGAGTTATGGCATCTCACAGTGGCTATTGCATCTCACCATCAAAAACCACTTCCATCCACTTTTGTAAAAAGCAACAGCTCCATCCAGATCCTGACTTAACACTGGGAACCCATTCAGTACCAATTAGCAACAGTATCTGGTTCTTAGGCTTAATACCCAATAATAAGCTTAACTTCCAGAAGCACATAATGCAGACTCTAACTCACTGTATGAAGAAGATGAATATACTTAAAATTATCTCTTCTGTGACTTAGGGAGCAGATTGCTTCACACTGCTATACCTATATCGAACCTTAATCAGGTTCCAATTTGACTATGGAGCTCTAGTTTATGACTCTGCACATAAGACCACATTGGCTTGGCCCAGTCCAGTCCAGCACAGGGCAATCCTCAGGATTGCCCTAGGAACTTACAAGATATTCCCCTTGCAAAGTTTGTACATAGAGGCCAGTGAACCCCATTATATCTTACTGCTTCTCAACTATGCCACCAAATTACATAGCCTCTCCTCCCACCTGATCTGGACACATCTGTTCGATCTACAAATATATAGAAATAAACTCAAATGAAAATAAATCTGCAGGTATTCGATTGCAAGAACTGTCACAAAAATGGAACATCCATCTTGAAAATATTTCTCAAGTCTCAGACACAATACAGTCACCATGGACAATACATACCTCCTTGGAATAACTGTTTTTCTGTGGGGAAACACTCCTGGTCAAGCCCAAATTATAAACAATTACATGCAGCTCACATCATAGACAATGCAGAGTCACTTCAGATATATACAGATGACTCAAAAATTGACACATCTATGGGAGTAGCTGTAATCCTTCCTACATCTATTGTCTCTGTTCGTTCTGTTACTGTTGGGATGCAGTGTTTTTACAGCTGAATTCTAAACAGTCAAGATGGCTTTAACACATCTTACAGGTCATAATATGTACAGACTCATTAGGTGCAGTGATAGCTCTACAAAATAAATTGCAGACTTCCCGTCCACTTCTGCCACTAATCAGATCTCAGTTATGTCAATTCAGTGAAAATAAACTAACGGTCAAGTTTTGTTGGATATCTGGGCATGCTGGAATACCAGGAAATGAGCAAGTAGACCAATCAGCAAAACACTCCACTTTGTCTCTGTTCTGTTACTGTTGGGATGCAGTGTTTTTACAGCTGAATTCTAAACAATCAAGATGGCTTTGACACATCTTACAGGTCATTATATATACAGACTCATTAGGTGCAGTGATAGCTCTACAAAATAAATTGCAGACTTCCCATCCACTTCTGCCACTAATCAGATCTCAGTTATGTCAATTCAGTGAAAATAAACTAACGGTCAAGTTTTGTTGGATATCTGGGCATGCTGGAATACCAGGAAATGAGCAAGTAGACCAATCAGCAAAGCACTCCACTGGCTTTGATTTCATCCAAGTTCCATATACCAATTACAAGGGCCAATCATATGACAGACATATACTGACTTATGGTCTCAAATGTGGCATAACCAGATGGTAACAGGTTCCTTGAAATAAACAGAATCCGCAGCTATGGAAATCCAGTTTCTGCTCACACATGAAGAGGTTGTACTTCTGAGAGCACAAATCGGTCATTCACATTTAACTCAACTCTACTTGTTGCTAGGGGATGCCCCCCACATTGTTTGCACTGCAGTTTGCACACCATTAAGCATATTCTCATTTAGTGTGCACATTATTATTCAGCCAGAATTACATCTTTCAGGTCACTGCTCAACTCAAACACGAACACTCCAACTGACTCGTATTATTGGAAATGAGGCTGATTTGTCAGTTTTTCACATACCTAAAAATGATTAACATGTAACCACCTCTAGATCTGTGTTGATCAACACTCCAACTTAACAGGTGCAGTTTGGCCTTGTGCCATAAAATCACCACTCTGACAATGACAGCTGCATCATTGACTGCTGTACCTTTGATCTTGCCACTGTTCACACATTGTTCACAAGCTGAACAGTGTGTGTGTCAGTTGCTTTAAGTGACCCCTTTCTTCAGGTCTGCTAGTTTCGTGGCAAAGAGGAGGAACTTGTCTATGGCCCCCACATTACCTTCTCATAAACTGTGAACTGATTTTCTTCAGAATCTTTTTCCCCCTCATTTTTTCTTTTCTTTTTTTTCCCTTTTTATATATATATATATATATAAGAAAGAAATGGTTTTGAATTAGTAGTCCACTGGAGAAGCTATTTAAGCTAGTAGCAAGGCTAGTAGAAATGCATTGTTACGTTTGAATTTGGTTTCATTAGTATTTATTCAGTTTTTAATATTATCAGCTCATTTGAACATCTTTGGGATGAATTTAAGTGCCGAATTGTGACAAGGCCTAAGGTAATCCTCTTTGTTAGTGAAGTCCAGAAATGCTTTAAAAGGAGGAGTGGAGTGCAATACCACCAACTATTTACTGGAAATCAGTGAATGAGAAAGTGGACCAAAATGCTATTAATTTCTTTGAATAAATATATATTTTTATTCATAACTACAAGTTTCCTGTGATTTTTGCTATGGTAGTGTAAATTTGGGTCAGCATTTATTTGCATTCACTTAGAAGTGCCTGTTACTCTATGCAGTGAAATTTTTTTTCTTAAACCTTTATCCTATTTTCCTTCATATTTATTTTCAAAATTCCTTCTCTCTCTCTCTCTCTCTCTCTCTCTCTCTCTCTCTCTCTGTCTGTCTGTCTGTGTGTGTGTGTGTGTGTGTGTGTTCTTTGCACATGAACCTATACTGTTCACATTCTTTATATAGGAATAGAGCCATATATTTTTGTTATTTAAGCTCATCATCTTTCTTTCACAGTCCAAAAGTTTGTCTCTGCCTTGCAAGATGTGAACATGAAAAGGTTGAATTTATCTTTCCACACTACAAATCCAATTTTTTTCACCTGAAATAGCCTACCACTGTTATTTTATAACAGTAGTAGGCAACTGGTGGCACAGAGGCTACCTTAAAGGCACTGCAGGGTGATTCAAAAGTCTTGATACATAAGGAATAATGTTTCTGGTTGAATCAGCAGTTTCCAGGTTCCTGTGGTGGTCTTGTGGAGTGGCCCCTGAGGTCCCCCAGACCTCAGTCCACTTGATTTTTACTTGCGGACTTTGAAGGCCATGGTGTACCAGGAAAAGGTACAAAACATGAATCACCTAAAGGAATGCATTCGAAATGCAATTATGCGAATAACACCAGATGTGTTAAGGAAAGTTCAACATGAGTGGAAGAGGCACATTCTTATGTGTTTTCAAAGGAATGACAACCATGTAGAGTATGTTTTGTGAATAAAGTGACAGTTTTTTTTTTAAAAAGTGACCATTTTCTCTGTGTATGGAGACTTGAATCACCCCATATATTGATTTCATTCAATTGTGCCAATTAAATGAAATCTCACTTGAAATTAGAATTAAAATCAATTCCAATTTCAAAGTGAAATCCCTTAATTGTACTTAAAAAAAAAAAAAAAAAAAAAAAGTGCATCCACCTGTGTAAAATTACTGCAGGTAAAACACTTATTACGCAGACTTCCTGATTTCAAAATTTAACACCATCACCTTAGTCTTCACAACAGGACAAACTAGCACCCCACTAGTGAAAGGTTGCCAACCGTTTTATAATTTTATTATTCATAATAGTAATATCACCATTGCCTTAGAATTCCTTTAAATTTAGATTTGTATTTAAATGGTTGTGTTAGTGTATGGTTATTGGCCTCAGTTTCAGTATTTGAACTAAAAAAAAAAAAAAATTTTTTTTTTTTTTTTTTTTTTTTTTTTTACAATCTTTGAATAACGTATGTCTGCTGCTTGTTTTTTTTTTTTATTACGCAATGTACACTGAAAGCTTTCCAGTTAGTGAATAAATAAATAAATTTTCAGTTTATACTCCAGAACAGCCACGTACAGTAAAGCCAGAAGAGTTTACATTTTGGTATTTATGGGAGAAATTGGTTACACATTCCTGGACTGTGTATTTGTGGCAGTGTCAGATTCGAACATGCAACTTGCAGAATTCTCTACCTGCATGGATTACTGGACCACGCCAGTCCTTGAAGTAATGTAAATCTCCTGCAGCATTTCAAGTTGGTACTTCAATTTCTACAGGATAAAAGGGTAAGTTGTTAATTTTTCCCCCCCCCCCAAATATTTCATTTGTTCTCCTTCATATAAGGAAATAACTATGAGTTTCTACTTGTGAAAGTATGATCTAAGTGCTTACTTTTAGGCTAAATATCTGATGATATCAAGCTTTGCAGTGAATGTTAGAGATACACTTAACATTGGAGCTCTGCACACGCTTCTTGATTAGACCGGGGTTCGAGCTCGTCACCACCAAATACAGAGGATACGGAAAGGTCAGGGAATGACCACCAAATATTCCCGGAGCAATATGGCCTTAGTTGCTAATGCTCCTAAAAGCCAAATAACAACAACAAATGTCAGTAGCTGTGGATTATTTTTGTGTGATAACATGGCAGTAAGGGAATTGAGTTTATTGATACCTGATGTGATGTAATATTAATGCTTGACATGGTCTATGTATAACAGAATGGATTATTGTCCAGAGATGGTTTGATACATCTTATTTGTTCTGTATTACATTATTCTATTGTATGACAATGCTAGACTAAGAAATATTGGCCTAATTTGGAGATGACTTATGAACTGAGTTTTCTAGAGGAGCTTGCATATAATATGTACTTTGAGGACTGTTGGAGAGGAAGAGATTAGGTGTGCTAAATGAGATGCTAAAATCATCTGGTATTCCAAAAGGTATGTGAACAGGCTATTATCAATAAATGCCTCAGCATCTCTACTAGAATTTGTGACAAAGCATATTATATATTAATAGCACTGATAAAGATTTTAAATTTCCAATTATAGCAAGCTTGCACTATATATGTAGACATCCTATCCTGAGTACTCACAAACTCTGTATTTTCAATTATGCTTATTCGTGGATTTTATGAATAGACTCTGTATTGAAGTTCATCTTCTGCAAAAGTGTTTGAAGCTTTCAATTGAGCTATAATTTTCTTGCTACATCACATTAGCATAAGACTCATTGTTAAAATGGTAACATCTCACGAAATATGTATTTTATTTTTGGATGTTTTACGCCAATTAAAATGAACTAATACACAGTATGAGCTTAAAAATTATAAAATTTCTACTGCTATTTGGCTTTGCTGAAATTATATGAAGTTGGGAGGTAGTAACAACCCCCTCCCCTCCCATTAACCTGAAACACGAAAGGTATTAGGAAAAGTGCTTACTGCCATTCATAGCTTAAAGCTTCAGAAGACAGAAAGTACTAGTTAGCATTTTACATTGTAATTTTGAGTAGTCATGGATTTAAGGAAGGTGAAGAAAAATTCCAAAGAACAGAAGTAGAAGGGATAAATAAAATAAAAGTTGGTTCTGCGAGTTTGGAGTTGGACAGCAAATGGATGTTGACTAGTTGAGCCATGTGTTCAGACTGGTTTTGGAAATCAGCAGTGAAATTACAAATGCCAATCCTGAAGAACAGTGTGCATGGAAATATCTATAGAAATGGCATACAGCAGATCATTATACACTTCTATGAGATAGTGTGGATAGACTTCATAAGAGATTGGTCATTGATTGACCTAACTATCATTGTTTTGAATGGAGTCTAGAAACTTTACAGAAGTTCACTTCCCCTTCCCTCCAAAATGTGGAAACAGCATTCAATGATAGGGCTGATTCGAGATTTGTGGAGTATCAGTAACTGTTTAGGAAGGAAAGGAACATAGAGGAGGGATGGAAACTTTTTTTTTTTCTTTCTTCTTTTGTACAGTGGAATCAGTAGTTGCCATATGACTTTTAATGAGTCAGGTTAATTCATAATAGAGATGTGATCTTGTCTAGAGATCTGTGTGTCATTGAAGATTAGTATGTGGATATAGACTTCTACCTTTTTTTTTTTCCCCCCCTGAGAAATAAGATAGGACTGAGTTTTAGAAGGATTACAGTTGACTACATTGCCTTTCCTCCACTAGAGGGAATAATCTGGGGAATAATCATTTAACAAAGTGGTAACAGATATTTGAGTTAAAGCTGTGCAAGGTAAGGTTTCTCAGATTAAAAAGGTGGAAGAAATGCATTAATATAGGGCGCCTCCGTAGCCAGGTGGGAAGGAGCAGCAGTGCGTAGCACACGCTTCTTGATTAGACTGGGGTTCGAGCCCATGACCACCAAATACGGAGGATGCGGAAAGGTCACAGAACGACCACCACATATCCCTTAGTTGCTAATGCTCCTAAAAACCAAATAAACAAACAAACAAACAAGCATTAAAATACATAAGAAAAAGAATTGGAGGAGGCACTGAACCTTGAACTAACTAAATTCTAACTTCAAAATTTTGAATTTTTCATCCTTTTTAGGAACTGGCTGGATATGAGCAAATTTTCATGCCCAAGAGAAAAAATTTGTGGGGTAAGAAAGTGTAAAAAGGCAACATAAAACAGTAGCAAGTTCAGCACAGGTTTTGAGAACAAGTGAAGGACAAGTTCTGTCTTATTTAGAAGACCATTATGCTAAATGGGATAAAAAGCCTTGGAAACATCAAAAGTAACTGCTTGAATATCAGTGAACTTTTTGACTGAACTTGTCCAAAGATGAGTAACATAAGCCCATATATCATCATTGATCAACACTGATGGAGTCAGTGTTGATCAAATTTTGGTGTGATCATTGAGCAGATGGAAGGTTTCAAGATAGTTTTAAGAGGTTGCAGTTAATGGTGTTTCCAATTATTTCAGAAACAGTAGAGGTAAGTACAGTGAGGTGATAATTGGAAGGATGGAATTTGTCACCCTTTGTTAGGAACTGGCTGGATATGAGCAAATTTCCAAGATAGAAGTAAAACACCTGTAGAGTAAGTAAATGTATAAAGATGACACAGAACAAGAGCAAATTCAGGAGCATAGATTTTAAGAACAAGAGGAGTAATGACATTGGGATCGAGCTTGCTTGGCATGAAGATCATTCAGCATTACAATATGCTTCTATCAGAAGACCACAGGAGGTGATATACCAAGATCATCAATATAAGATTTAGAAGAAAAGTGGAATGGCAAGTAGTAAAGTAGTAAGATAACAGATAATAAGTAGGATACTAAAGTTAGTTTTATTATCACCAGATTGTAACAGGGGTGGAAGTATAGATGGACAGCAGTTGCATCCAGTAGCATTTAAGAGTCCAGAAGGCTTGACTGTCATTTGGTCAAGAAGCAAGTTTTCTAACTGTTCAGAATAGAGTACAGCATTTTAGAGTTCTTTACTGCTAAATGCACTGTCCAACATGATTTTTGCCACAACTAATATATCAGCTATATGCAGGCAGTTTTTATATATAGAGTTTGAAAATAATTCTTAATATTTAAAATCACATTACAGTTTCTACATCAGGTTTTTTTTTTTTTTTTTTAAATCTAAAATACATATACTTATTACAATGTAGTGAAGTAAATGTGACACTGATCTGTTATACCTGCCAATAATAATGTTCACATAGATGACAATAATGTTGGTGAGGGTTAACATGTTTACCTTGTCTGTCTGCCACCCATCTCTCTCACTGATGGAAAGACAGTTGTATGTGTACAGTTAGTCACATATCTGTTGAATATTGTTTGTTTTTTCTTTGTTTTGCTTAGCACACTGTATTGTAAAATGTTTAAGCAGAAGAAAAGGATGTGTATGAATCACCCTGACAATTTCTGCTGCGTGCAGATGGTTTACAAAAAAAAAAAAAAAAAAAAAAAACCTCGCTCCAGAGAAATAAAATCTAATGTATTATTAAACATGTATATTTTTTATACTTTTGGTTGCAAGATTGGTAATCAGGGCAAAACTTAGACTCCACATACATGTTGCAATCACAAGAACAAGTTCTTATGACCAAAGTGATCTTTCATGATAGTGATATTGTAAAGACAGCTATCACTGAAGAAGAATTGGTAAGAAAATGCCAAGAAACATTTGACTCCATTATGTACATATTTCCAATTCAGAAATAAATGTAATAATACAAATGTAAGTTTTGAGCGCTTTATTATTTTAAAACAACACACTTTACCAATGCATCATGCCACACAAGGAATACCTTATGTCACAAAGTGTTTTCAAATTATTTTATTATGAAAGATAGTGTTTCTATAAAGATATTAGTGGATCTTCTAAATGAACTGAGCATTGAACACAATTCTAATGAATGGCATATATTTATTGATGCTTCACAATTAAGTTTAAAAGCAGTTTTGTTGCACAGTGGAAATGCACTCTTGTCAGTTACTCTATTTCATGCTATTGGCTTGAAAGAAACATGAAAGTATGTTCAATGTCCTGAGTGCAATAAAGTACCATGACTGCTTTTAATGCCTATGGTGATATTGAGATAATTAGATTACTCACTGGTCTGCAGTGAAGTTTCACAGGATATTGTTGTTTTCTATGTTTGCAGGACAGTCACGAACAGAAAATCATATTATGCTGTAGCTGGAGAAGAGGGAGGAATTTTTACCAGCTGGAAACAATATAAAATATGCTACACTGGTTGAACTTAAAAGCAGTTTGTCTTCTTCTGCCTTTGTACATAACGTAATGTACAAAGAAGAATAAAGAATTTTGTTGAGGCTCTGGGTAAAGGAAGTGCATTGTGCCACCTAAGGGAAGTGTTTTCCAATTAGAGATGGAAAATTTGTAAGAAGGAATTTTCATTGGGCTTCAGTTAGAGAAGATATGAATCTCTGGTCAGCTTTACTTCAATATTATAAAGCAATATGTTGCTGAATGATTTTGGAAATTCATTTTCTTTATTCATACCTCAGTTTTTGCTTAAAAAACCAGCAATAATTTCTCATCATGGCAGTATCCTAGCAACCTTGGTACCACTTTACAATTGTGGAAATGTCCTGATGAAAGCATCCCACCAAGAATGCTGGGATATACTGCCCTGATGAGAAATTATTACTGTTTTCTTAAGAAGGAAAGCAAAATGGACTGAAGAAAAACTCCTTAAGTGGTAAACATTTCTAAGGAAATGTAATGTATGTAATACATTATACGCTTGATTAAAGTATTTCGAAATAATTAAGAAAGACTAAGACTAATTTTTAAGATAGCATATGTATTATTGTGTATTTGAAATTGGGCATTCTTTAAGTTACTAAAATTTCAGTATATCTTTCAGTGGAGAGATGATAGTCTCTCCCCCATAAAAAAAATTCTATGCATAACACACACACACACACACACACACACACACCATCCACATGTAACAACTCAATGTTACATGCAGGTGGATTTCCAAGTTACCCCGAGAGAGAATTAGAAAGGAATCACCAAGAAAGAAGAATGATAATATCCAGCTCAGGACCCTGGGTGTGCCAAGCCCATACTCACCGGTTGTGAACCATATATATATATATATATGAGAGAGAGAATATGAAAAATGCAGTTGTAATTAAACTGAACAGCTAAATTTAGAGAATATAAAACTAGTTTTATATAGAGTTAAGTATTCTATAAAGTTATAATCTCAGTAATTAATTGATAAGAAGATAACTGTATTTACGTTTCACTTCTGTTAATCACAAAAAAAAAAAAAAAAAAAAAAAAACAAATTGATTAATTTAAGGGGGGGGGGGGAACTCCTGAAATTTAACTTTCTGAGTACAGTACTTAACTTGTTTTTTTTTTTTTTTTTTTTTATTCATTCATTTAATACTTTTAAATCTCCTAAAGTTATTTTCTAATATATTAATATTTTTTATTTTCTTTTTCACTGTTACTGTTTCCTGTTTGGGTATTCCTCCTTTCTTAGAGATTCATAATTCTTTAATCGATTCTCTTTTGGATTAGGTTTATTTTGTTAGCTGATTATTTTTTATTGCTTAGAGTTGTTCGAAAATCTCTGAAACCTCTTCTGTGTGGCCCAGTGATATGTTTTAGTGGTTTAACATATTTATTCCAATCTTTGCTATGTGTTTTTCTAAATTTCTAAATTTGGCCCATATGAGTCCTATGGAGGTTTGTTGAATTAGATCTGCACCTGATCCGTATTGTTTGTACTGTAATATAGATAATTTTAAATTAAAATAAGGCAATCAGTACTGTTGATAATTTATTATATTTTTATTAATATTTTTATATCTCAAAATGAACTCGGGGTATGCTGTCTCACCCCCCCCCACCCTTATCGATTCATACTTATGCATAAGCTTGTCTCATGGTTATATCTTGTGTTGTTTTATTATGGCAGTTGATGCGTGAGAGGGGAATGGGGAAGATTGACATCATATGCAGAGTATCAGCTTTTCATTTGGATGAATAAGAATTCTCACTATGTGAATTACTTGATACCTTATGGATTAATAAGATTGACGATGTGTGTCTGTAGCCTAAACATGGCTTTCTCATAAAGGTGCACCTTTTTATGAGAAAAACTCATCCTGATTTTACTTTAAGATGTATGTACATTCATTTTACACAAATAAAGTTTTTATGCACTCATACGTTTTATAGGAGTTCACCTAGTTTTACCTTAGTTTTATCTCAGTTCAAAAGTTTTTTATAGAGAGAACCTCAACTTAAGAAAATTCTCACTTACTCTGGGATACTAGGAACATAATCCTTGTATACTTTGAAATCTTACAAAATCAATTAATTTTAAAAAAAATAATTAACTTGAAAAAAAGAAGTGAAAATATATACATAGTATAATTAATTTTACAATTTTTTTGTCAAAATGCAATGCAGAAACAGTATATCAATGTTTCCAAGTTCAGCCATATTCTTCTTTTTTGATTAGAAATCAGATTGGATCATAACAAGTAACTCATTTTTTGTCCTGAACCATTCTTAGCTCCTGTCCCCCTAGCTTATATATGACTCCAGGATTTCTGTTTCCCAAATGCATAACCTTACATTTAGAAGCACTTTATTTGCAATTTTTCAGCCCATATATATAACTGATCCAAGTCTTTTTGAAGCAATGTTGGCTCAGATTTTTAACTTGTCTTCCTGCCTTTAAATGATCAGGGGAGTTTGACAGTTTGAATACTCTTGCCACTGCCATTTATGAAAATTAAATATAGGAGAGTCCCAAGATTTCCAACACTGATCCCTGAGGGACCTCACTTGTTACACTGCTCCACTCTGAATACTGACCATTAATGACAACCCTCTGTCTCTTATCGTTAAACCAGCCTGCAATCCAGCATAGGATCTAATCAGTAACTCTAACTTCCAGTTTATTTTTTATTATTATATATTTTTTTAAATCCTAAACTTTCACCTGCTGCACTTTCATCAGCCTGATGTAACGAAGTGTAAGGCAAGGCACAGGCAGCTGAATTGACTGTAATTCAAGCTTGTGTGACTGTTAAATATGGTTAATGATTATATTCATTGTTAGAATAAATTGTAAATATTCTCTGGCCAGAATATAAGCAAGAACATTTTCCCCCCTAATGTTATTAGCATTGGTGGTGGTGGCAAATGATGCAAGAAAGCAAGTTTATACAGCATCAGCCAAAAAAGAAAAATAAAGCATTATTATTAATTTTGTTTATTAGCTATTGATCAGGATTCCAGGCAATATAGAGAGGCAACAAATACAAAATCAGGCCAGTAACCCTGTATGTATGAAAGTTGTTTTTTGTGAAAACATCTTTGGCTTGGAAGAGATTAGTGAAATCCGTTTGTAGAATAGTATGATGTCACGATCATACTTGATTTGGTTGCGGTAGACTATAGTTATTCCGTTATGGAATTACATTATCCATAACGGAAGTGTAACAGAAATGCGAGACAGAAATGACTGCAGTTAGCTGCAGTCATTTCCCTCTCACATTTCCATTACATTCTATTGTTAAGTGCCGCTATAAATGTTTCCACATCAAAAACACACTTCTCACTTCACCTATCCTTACCCTCCAATAGTTTGTCCAGTTCTTCCTTGAAATTATTTAAGCTATCGATTTCCACAACAGCAGATAGAAGTTTATTCCAGCAATCAATCACCCACTGGCTATTTTGCAACCATCCTTTCTTAATTTGAATTTATGCTCACTCATGTGTGTAGCCTGAGCAAGAGGAAAAATTTCATCAGTATTTGAGCTTGCCCGATCCATTCAAAGCCTTAAAAACCTAAATAAAGTCACCTCGTAGATGCCTAATCTCTAGACACTGCAATTTGCAGAACTGAAGCCTTTCTTGGTAAGAGCCTACCTTTTGTTCCTCTCACCAACCTTATAGCCCTTCTCTGTACTCAATCCAGCAACTCTACATCCTTCCTAAAATGAGGCCTCCAGAAATGCAGTACTCAAGATGTGACCTAACCATTGCCTTATACCAGGAGTGGCCAACGAGTCGATCGCGGATTTAATTTCGGTCAATCACAACGAATTTTAAATATACAGTCATCCCTCGATTTGTGCACCTTGTGCAATGTAACTTTTGAAATGGTAGATCGTGGCACATTTTGAAGGAAAAAAGTAGATCGCATCACAATTAAGTAGGCCACTCCTGCCTTATACTATGGGATAATTACCCTCTTATCCCTGCTAGCAAAATTCCTGCAGCTCATTGACAAAACCCCATGAGCTGGCCTGACAGCCTGTCTGCACTGTTCGAGAACTTCATATCTGACTGCATAATTACCCTCGGCTATTTCTCATTTTCCACTACCCTGAGTGTAGTACCACACAATTTGTATGTTACTCTCGGGTTACTTCTCCCCATATGTAGTACTTTGCATTTATCAATGTTAAACTTCAGTTGCCATTTCTCAGCCCATCTGCCTAACTTTTCTAGATCCTGTTGCAGTAGCATACTATCGTTACTGTCATTAACAACCCTGCCAACCTTTGTCATCTGAAAACTTACACGAAGCCTGATATGCCTTCATCAATATCATTGATAAGTATAGATAAATTCATAAATATTTGTTGATGATGACATAATCTATTATTGATTGAGTTCGTTTTGCTCCTCGCTTACATAGCAATTAGTGCTTACTAATTATTATGCAAAAGATGTAGTAATTAATAAGTACTGTATCTTTAGAAATGAACGGTGTACTTATGGACTGTTATGGAGGAAACACCAAAACTTGGCGATCTTTGTTATTATGTGTAAGAAATTGAAGAATGTTTCATATGCCCGAACAGTTATTATTTTTTTTATCCTCCTTTGTGAAAGTATTTTTTACTCTAAAGCATATTCATTGTTATTCTTTCTCACTCTGAATCTGTACATATACTGACTTAAAAAAAGATGTTCAGTATCTGCACTGGGAAATTACGTGCTTTATATTGTTTACTAATCAGTGTATTTTGATTTTATTGGCTTGAACAAAATGAATGTCTGCACCGGTGTTATTGTAATCTAAAGATGTGTGAATTCCCCATGCTTCCATACAATTTTTGGTCATAAAAATTTAAAAGTGACATACACTGATGAGCCAAAACATTATGACCAGCAAGTTGTTATGCAAATCGAAGCAACTGCGGGTGAACTACTGCACGGGTTGGGACACGGTATAAAAAACACCTGATGCTGAGCTCCATTGATCAGTGTTACTTTTGTTCTTCAGATGGGAAAGGCAGTGGACATAAGCAAGTTTGACAAGGGCCAAATTGTAATGGCCAGATGACTGGGTCAGAGCATATATGAAATGGCATGGCTGGTGGGGTGTGCATGGTCAGCCGTGGTTAGTACTTAGTGAAAGTGGTCCGAGGAGGGGAAAACCACGAACCACCAGGGAGGTGTTGGATGACCACAGCTCATCGATGCTCGAGGTGAGCGAAGGCTCTCCCGGATGGTACGTGGCAACAGAAGGGCGACTGTGGCACAGCTAGGTGGTAATTGGAATGCTGGTGACGGGAGTAATGTGTCACAACACACAGTACATCGAACCCTGACGAAGATGAGCTGGTGGCGGCAGTGTCATGCTTTGGGCGATGTTCTCCTGGGATACCTTGAGTCGAGTCATCCATGTGCCGGGCAGTCTGATATCTACCACCTACCTAAACATCATTGCTGACCAGGTACACCCTTTCATGGCAACAGTTTTCCCTTCTGGCGGTGCCATCTTTCAGCAGGATAATGCCCCCTGCCACACTGCCCGGATTGTTTGAGACTGGCTCGTGGAACATGAGGAAGACTTCCAGGTATTGCCCTGGCCTCCAAATTCCCCAGACATCAGTCTCATTGGGCATCTGTGGTTTGCATTGGAAGAGCAACTCCATGATCTGCGAAGTCTCAACTATGGACCGTACAGGAGTTAAATGATCTGCTGGTTACGTGTTGGTACCAGATACCACAAGACACATTTGGAAATCTTGTAGCATCCATGCCTCGCTGGGTACAAGCTGTTTTGGCTGCACGTGGAGGACTAACATCATATTAGATAGGTGGTCATAATGTTTTGGCTCATCAGTGTATATATACACCATAAGAATGGCGAATTTTCATTAGTTCCATTCAATTTTGTTATAACAAAGTTTGTAGGTGGTTTGGGCAGCCTTTTTTGAATTAAACAAACTATTCACAAGTTGTGGTGCCCAATTTGGACTTCAGATTTTATTGTAAATATATTTCAAATTATTAATACTAAAATGCTTGTAAAACTGTATATCATCAGTGGGTAGCTGTAGCAACTTCAAAATAGATCGCATTTCAGATAATCTGATATTGAATTAATGAGGATGTACAGTATTTATGTTTCAGAAAATAAACTTTTATATTAAAAGTGATAACACATATTGTCCATTAGTAAGCAGTAATCTGTTTATAGAATAGAATGAAAATTGATTTTTTTCCTTTTTTTTTTTCCTTTGTGAAATGTATATTTGTACATTATGAATTTATACATACAGAAAAACTATACTCTATAACTATTTTGGAACTAAATATTATTCTATATTATATTCTATATTTTATAATACAGTAATCTTCGTTATAAAATATAGAATGAATCTCAGATCTGTGGTCAATTCTTATTGTCACTTTCAGTATTGTTGTAATTAGCATAGTTGGAGATTCATTTTGTATAGGGTTTAAAAAAGTCTTAAGAAAAACTATATAAATTGATTTGAAATTTGTATGTAAAGCATCACTGTATAATAATGAAGGAATTTTTATTAATTTTTTTTTATCCCCTGGCATTTACTGCTGTGAAGGGAATTTGTCACTCACCATTGTAACACTTTATTTAGTATGGTAGGACAAATAAAGATTATTTATTTATGAATGTTCTTATGTTTAAAAAAGCTATTGGTAAGTTTTAGGTTGTTGAAAATACAGAAATCTTTAATATTTCTTTGTTGATGATTCCTGTTTCCAAACATCCAATATTGGATGATTTATAAGCATTAGTTGCCAAATAGAATTACAATCTCTCTCTCTCTCTCTGTTTCATTCAGGGGCTATCCTAATGTATTTAATAGAATTCCTTTCTCTCCTGATTATTTTCCTGCATTAGTGTATATGAGTATATTCCAAAGATATTAAATATTTTATTCTAATTTTAACTAATATATACGAGATCAAGGCATAGACATCCCATACATTGATATTTTAAGAAAATATATGAGAACGCTACCTCCTTTATTAGACTAGACAAAGACAGTAGCAAATGTAAAATTGAGAATGGAGTTCGACAAGGAGACAATATCTCTAAAGTTGTTTACTGCTGCCCTTGAGGAAGCTTTCAGAAGATTGCACTGGTTGCAGAAAGGTTTGAATGTAGAGTACCTAAGCCATTTACGATTTTTGCAGATGACATTGTGATGATAAGCCATGATCCCAAAGAATTAGAAGAAAATCTTAATTATTTATGCAGAGTTAGTAAGGATTTCGGACTAAAGATGAATATGGTTAAAACAAAAGTAATGATGAACAAGTATGCCACAGGAGGGGATATAATCATTGATGGAGCAGAAATTGAAAAGGTGGATTCATATACTTATCTGGGACAAGTCATTAGCTGTAATAATGATAAATGGCTGGAAGTCAAGAAAAGAATAAATTTTGGATGGATAGCATTCAGGAAATATAGTCACATACTGAGGAACAGTATCCCTTTTGTTTGGAACGTAAAGTAATGAACCAATGCGTACTTCCCACCATGACTTATGGAAGCGAAACTTGGGCACTCACCAAAAGAATGGAAGAGAAGCTGAAAACTACACAGTGAAGAATGGAACAAATTATATTAAGAATAAGACTGTTGGATAAAAAGGGAAACATGTGGATTAGGCAGCATACTCAAGTAAACGACATTCTTATCAAAACTAAAGAACTGAAATGGACTTGGGCAAGACACAGCTCAGAGACACAATGACGGATGGACCAAGAAGATAACAGAATGGTACCCAAGATGAGTTAAAATAAAACTTAGAAGACAGCAATGGAGATATGAAGACAATGAAGATATGAAGACAGCAATGAAGACAGATGAAATTCAAGAGTTTGTGGGCAGTAAATGGATGGTCAATGCACAAAACAGAAGGAACTGGAAAGTTGCTGGAGTGGCTTTCATCCTGCAGTGGATTGAAAATGGCTGATGATGATGATCATGATGATGTGAAATCAAAGCGTGTAATTGACTACCTTGTTTTTCTCCTATTTCTTGATAACACTACCACCCTTGAAGGCCAATTATTTTCTGAGATCCTCTCTTTTTCTTCTTTAGTCTCAGTTATTTTAGCTCAGTCAGTATTTGTATTTCTAAGTTCAGCTTTTAATTCTTTCATTTTTAGCATTAGCATTAGTAGAGGCATGTGATGCAAGAAACCAAGCTTATACAGCATCAGCCAAAAAAAAAAAAAAAAAAACCCACTTCCCATTTTACCCATCCATTCACTCGACAAGTTTGCCCACTTCTTCCTTGAATTTATTTAAGCTATCAACTTCCACAACAACAGATGGAAGTTTGTTCCAGCAATCAACTACCCGTTGGCTAAAGACAAATTTCTGCACATCTATTTGACAAATGTCTTTCCTTAATTTCAGTTTATGCCCCCTCAGGTTTGTAATCTGAGCAAGAGGAAGAATCCCATCAGCATTGAGCCTGCTCAATCCATTCAAGGCCTTATACACCTCAATCACATCACCTCGCAGAATTTTGTGTGTAATTCCATGTACATTCCAAGTATCAGTTTTTAATTTTCCAAACAGTAGTCCATTTCATTTCAGTTAAAGTAAGTCAGTTTGACTTACTTTAAAATTCCATTTTAAAGCTGTTCTGTTTTTCTTGAGAGGTTTTTGACTAAAGTATTATTTCCCCTGGAGCTTCCCAACCTTGGCAAGGTAAGTTCTGTGAGGGATAGCATTTCTTCTATTCTAGGTGTCATAATTATACCAATAATAATTTTATATAGGTAATAAATCAGTAGGAGCAGCCCTGTTATATTCAGCTAAAATTAAATTAAATTAAATTTTATATATGTAATTCAGGTTGCAAGGAATTTTTTCATTAGTTAGGTACTTTGAAGTGGTTGGTTGATCATGTGTACCAGGAAAAGGAAGAAGAATTCTCTGACTATTTGGATGAAAATTTTTCAGCAGATGAATTAGTAAGTATTATGTGTTTTTCTTGTTATTTATGATTTTGAAGTGCATTCAGGATATAAATTTAAATTCAAATTCTTCCCAACAAAAAAAGCATTGTTCCTGTGTACTAATAGATGTTTCTTCAAAAATGCACAGGAAAAAAAATGAATAATGAGAGAAAAAAAAAAATTTTTTTTTTTTTCATTTTTTTAAAAATACTTAATTTCTTCCCTTCAGTATAAAAGTGGAATCATTCAAAAGTCATAGTAACTTAGTGATTATGTATTATTTAGACTAAAGTTTTATTTTGACTAAAAGTGTTCCTCCCATGCTTTCTAAGATAAAAGAAATTCTATGTTGGTTTAGATTGAATTTACACTTAATATTGATACTACGCTTAAGTTCTTTAGAAGTTTGAAATAATATTAAGTGCATATTTTAAAATATTTTTAGATATATTGAGAATGGTCAGAGAAAGGTGTTGCACTTGTGTCAATATGAATTTTATACTTTGTTTGAATTGGTAATTTTATAAATAAATAAAACTGGTTCCTTCTGTTAACTTATGAAATTATTCTCACTTTGTCATTTGTGCTGAAATTCAACAGTCTTGTTGTTCTGCAATATAGAGATCCTCTGCTTGCACTATTGTTCTGTTGGAACTCTTAGTATAATGGGTATAACCCCGACATGCAAGGTCAGAAAATGAATGTCTAGTGTCCTGGAGGTGGCCACTTAGTTCTGAACTTCAGCAGAGATTGAGGTATGACATTTATACCATGCAGCAGAATGGTTGAGCCTCTACGACACTAGGAAATACTAGGTGGCAATGACTCCCAGCATTTGCTGAAATTCCTCCACTTTGCATAATGGAAGCTTGAAGTGTGCAAAAAAAGTGTTTCACTTTAAGAGTGTGGCATGTCTCTGTATTTGATATTTCTTATATATCAAGGGTACAGCTTTAAAGCAGTTTTAGTAAGCTAGCTGTCATATAGTCCATTCAAACCTATTTATAATGCACTGTGAAGCTTCCAGATTAGCTTATGTGTGTGTGCGAACACTAGCTGATCTGGATGCTTGTTGCCTCTATTCGGCCAATTGCGACTGGAAGGAGCTTGAGGTGTGTGTGTGTGTGTGTGTGTGTGTGCGTGTGCGTGCGTGCGTGCGCGAACACTAGCTGATCTGGATGCTTGTTGCTTCTATTCGGCCAATTGCGACTGGAAGGAGCTTGAGGTGTGTGTGTGTGTGTGTGGAGGGAGGGGAGGATGTTGTAGTAGGGTTTCAGCAACTAAGGCCATATTGCTCTGTATATTCTGTCTGTAAATTACGTGCGTTCTGTGGTCACTTTTCTGTTTGCTGGATGAAAACCCCAAGTATTTCCCCTATACAACACCATGCTACCCTCACCTGAGATCAACTAACTCAGCAACATTGTGAAAACGGCCAATAAAAATTCCTCATGTTATTGACGGAACTCGAACTTGGGTATTTTCCATCCGGTGTGGAGAGGACAGCAATTCTACCAACTTGCTACCCATGCGGGCTGGAGTGGGGAGGGGTGGCACTGGCAAGGCTTTGTTATTTTCAAGAATCTGGCTGGTAGATGGCATATCTAAAAACTTTGTCACTTATACATGTTAACTCCCAAACCAATGGAACAGACTTATCTGCAAAAAGAACTAAACCTTCCAAAAACTTCCCACTTCTTTTCACAAACATATATGGTCTCAGTTTTAATATTGGTGATGTCCATTAGAATTTGTCAAATCCCACCATTTCTGACAGAATCTTAGTTATGGGTTGCTTCAGCTACTGCTCATCTCATTTATCCTGATTATTCTCTTGATTCCTTCTGCTGTAAAGGTGGAACTTCTACATGTCTGCTTTAATATTCCAATAAACTAAGATAAATGCTAATTTAAAAGTGATAAAACTGAGAATAAAATAAGTCCAATAAAAGTGATTAAAAACTTTTGGAATTGTTTTGAATTGGATTTGTTTTATCTTTGGAAGCTACTTTGGAAGCTTGAGAAGCAAAATGCTTCTTTGAAGTACATTTCATTTATCTTTTTTATACAAATTTTTTGTTTATTTAACTTTCCACTGATTGACTAAATTTTAATTTTTGTAGTTTCAGTCATTAATAGCAAGAATTATTGAATGATATGAAGCAGGCTTAGGTTAATGCCTGGAATAAAGGACCGTACTAAACATTTAAATATTGTTTAGATCCTTAAATTTAGATTTAAGGATTATTGAATGATATGATTTCTGATGCTTATGGATTTTTTTATAATAATTTTTAATCTGTGACACTTTAGTAGGAACAAAAACAATAGATGGCTCATGATCACTCACTACCCTTTCTATTCCATTGTGTTATATAGATCAGCAAGTCAAGTGAAGTGACCCTTTTTTGACCTTTCTTTTTTTCTTTTTTTTTGGTCAACACGATATGCATTTTTATTTTTTTATAATGAAATACAGCAAAATCTTGCTTTTATGGACTTATTGAGGGGCAGCCTGTCTCCTTTTTAACTCAAAAGAAATACAGTTGCTGAAGATGCTACAATATTGTGCAAAAGTTATGTACAATCTAATAATAATAATAATATTAAATTAAACGTTGCATTTTATTGCACTCATTGTTTGGAGTTGAGAGCTTGAAATTTTATCATTAGTAAACTAGTATCAAAATAGTATCATTAGTAAACTCTGTCAGAAGCTTATTTAGAGTGTGAAGCTCTCATTTGTCCTCGCTGGAGGTTCAGATATACTGAACCTCCAGTATATCTTACCGATATCTGACTCACCCAGCAGGTTGATGGAAAATGACAATGAGGAAAATCCTGATTTCTAGGCAGTTAAAGGATTTTAACTAATGGCAAATACCATCAGACCAAGGAAGTTATGTCACTGTGTCCCATACAACAAATATTGTCTATTATTTCAGAAGTCTGTTAAACTGAGCTCCATTAAGTGAGGATTCACTATGTTTCATGTATAAAATGGGTAGAGGGAGGGAAAATCATTGCTTCATATATTGTTGAGAAACACATCACTTATTTTTCATTTTGGAATGAATGGATTCTATTATAGGTTATTTTTAAATTAGATTGTGCTGTTCACTTATTAATCTTTCCTAAAAGAAAGAAAGATTTTTAAATTATTTTTTAGTTGGAGACTATAATGTAAAATTAAATTTTCTGCTTTAATTTTTGTACAATATGCATTAACAATTTCTTTCAGAATTAAAGAAAACTGCTAGAGAATTTTTCCTTTCAGAAAAATCAGATCATTCATAACTAAATGTGGTCAGCGGTCTTTTTTCTGAGAACACTGTGGGCCATGTGCAGACTATGAGCTGGGACTAAACAAATCATTATTCATAATTGATATTAACAAGCCATGTAAATTTAGAATTTAATTATGAAATCTTAAATTTATTTTAATTAATGATAATAGAAAATTTATCAGTTTTCTCACGCTTGGTCTCTATTTTTAACAACAGTCATTTTTATTTTAATAGCGTGGGATTTGTGCTGGTCAGGATGCCTTTAATAATGCATATTGGTACTTAGATGGTAAGTATATTAGTAAAATTTGTAAGTGTTTTTAGTTGATTTAAAAGTTATAAAAATGCAGTATAATTTGTAAGGTACACTTTTAATTATTAGCCTTTTTAAAAGTTGAGCAATTTCTTTAAAAAAAATAAAATAATAAAATACAGAAACAATATCCAAAAACATAACATTCTGAAGATTTTCTCTTGAAGGGGGTGGGGGGGGGCAATGCTGAATGCCAACCGTAATTAAGCTAAATAATATTAAAAAAGATTGCACATATCCACAGTTTATGTATTATGTAAAATGCTTTTCCTTCTTAATTTTTATTTTTATTGACTGTATAATTTTAATTTAGTACATAGTACTTATCCCTTATTTGGCAAGCTAGGACACATGCAAGGAAAGGGGATTTACTGAATTTTGGATCCTAAGCTAAGAGTATACTTAATACAATATGTCTGACTTGCATCATACATGGAAACCATCACAAGTCAGACAATTATAATTTAAATCTTAATTTTACATACCTGTAATATAAACAGGTCTTACATTTCAGACATAGATTGTAAATTCAGAATTATATATTAATTAATAACTTTTTTTACTCATTTTCAGCCGAGGAATGGACATGTTAATTGTGTTACATAATTATAGAATATCCAGCATCATATGAAGTCATATAAAATTATCACTGCCTTTATTTAAATTTTTGCTTGTCATTCTTATTCTGTTGTGGTTTACTTAGTTGGGTGAGTGAACAGTTTTTACTATCATGGTCTGTAAAACTATGAGAAGAGTAGATCTTGGTGATGAAGCCAGCAGTGGTGCACTTCCCTAATGTCTTATGGGGAATGTAAATGCCCATCATCCTTTGTAGTACATCCAATATACTCACAAGGGGTAGAGGTCATTAGCATTAGTAGAGGCAGATGATGCAAGAAAGCAAGCTTATACACCATCAGCCAAAAAAAAAAAAAAAAAAAAAAAAAAAACCATCTTCCCATTTCACTGATCTATTCATTTCAAATGTTTGTCTAGTGCTGCCTTGAATTTATTTAAGCTATCAACTTTTCCACAACAACAGATGAAAGTTTGTTCCAGCAATCAACTACCCTCTGGATAAAGGTGGGCGAACTTCCGCACATCTACTCTACAACTGTCTTTCCTCAGTTTGAATCTATACCCGCTATGTAATCTGAGCAAGAGGAAGAATCTCATCAGCATTGAGCCTGCTCATTCCATTCAAGGCCTTGTACACCTCAATCAGATCACTTCCCAGGTGTCTAGTCTCCAGAAGCTGCAATTTGCAAAACTTAAGCCTTTCTTCATAAGAGCACCCTCTTTGTTCCCTTCACCAGTAATGTTGCCCTTCTCTGTACTCGTTGCAACTCTACATCCTTCCTAAAATGAGGCTTCTAGACCTGTACGCAGTACTCAAGGTGTGGCCTGACCACTGCTTTATACAAGGGGATAATCACCTCCTTATCACTGCTCGCAAAATTCCCCGTATATCATTGACAAGACCCCCAGGACCTACTTTGGGTCCTGTCTGCACTGCTCAGAAAACTTCACGATTACCCCCAGGTCTCTTTCATTCTCCACTACCCTAAACGTAACACCACATAGTTGGTACATTTCTCTGGGGTTACTGGGGTTAATGTGATAGAAACCTTCTAGGATGCTCAATATCCGAATTTATTAACACTGAGTCAGTTTGTCTACGGGTACTACATATATCTGTTTGTTTAGTAATATCATGTCAAGTAATGGTATTACTTGACTTGACATTATCTCTGCAATAGACATTAACAATATGTTTCCCCATCACTTTATCGCAAAATAGAGTGGTCTGTATTAAGTGATCTTCATAAACCATTTTTTAATAGTGTATTCCAAACAAACGCAATTGCTTTATAAGCAGGAAACCAAAGCATTATTTAAGAAAGCAACTGGGAGCAAATATATGCAGTTAAGCAAGAACAATAAGCAGCTAGCTCAGTACTTACCAGTAGATGATGCTCATGCATATCAACAACCAAAGGTTTGTTATCACTCTTGTTGAATGCAGAATGTGTGGCAGAGAAAACCAAACAGAATTATACATGAAATAAATTCTGAAAATATCCAATTACAAATAAATTGATTGCATTATCCCGTATGTGGGATAATGCAATCGATTTATTTGTAATTGGATTATCCCTTGTTGCATTATCCCTTATGTGGGATAATGCAACCTGTTGATTGCGTTATCCCAATATATATACACTGCCCTACCATTAATATCCAGACACCCTTCCATGGATTGGAGAAACAGGTCCTATGCATGCAACATGTCACAGAACCTGCTATAAATATGCTTTGAATAATATACTGGGCTTCCCAAAAAAACGGCCTGTTAAACCCCGAAAACTAACAGAACGGGACAAGAGAGTTCTGCAAAGAACTGTGCGCCAGATCGTAATTTTCCATTGTCTTAGTCACACAAACCCTGTTTTGAGTATTGGAACTAATGTCAGCACTAGTACAACACAAAGGATACTCCATGATATGGGTTACAATTGTTGTGCAGCTGTTCACAAGC